>NC_061862.1:54081566-54394576 GCF_907164915.1 Impatiens glandulifera | reverse complement strand
TTCTGAGAGTTCCTATAAGAGCATAATCATAGTCTTCCTTAACAAAAACATAATCAAACTCGAATAAAAAAATCACAATTTGGTATTATTATTATTATTATTTATATATAATAATTAAGAATACAATTAATTTAAATAATAATAAATGACAATAAAAAAGGTCATACGTTCATTTATTTGTAAAAGTAAATTTTTAATGTATAAATAAAAAATAATTTTATTTTTCTTTTAAAATAAAATAAATTTATTTTAAAGTAAAATCAAAATAATTTATAAAATTATAAAATTGTAAAAATATAATTTTAAAATAGTAATAGTGTAACTCACTTCAAATTTTAATTAAACTTTTAAAATAAAATAAATTTATTATAAAGCAAAATTGAAATTTTATAAAATTATAAAATTATAAAATTATAAAATGGTAAAATTATAAAAATATAATTTTAAAATAATAACAGTGTAACTCACTTCAAATTTTAACCTCATTAATATTCTATATAATAGTAAAATAGCTCACTAAATAATTTAACTATATTTATTAGGGAAAATTACTTGCCTTTTTATTAGTCCAATCATTTACTTTTAGTCCTTAAATTAATTTATAAAACAAATCGCTCCCTTTAATTTCCAATCAACTCTTTAGTTAAACATAACAATTTAAGTTAAAAATATATTTTTTTATATATTATCTTTAATCATTATTTTTTTATATTTATATATATAATTATTAAATCGCTTATATATATAATATTATATATATTATTAAATCTTTTATATAATATATAGATAATATATATATTATTTATTTTTATCTATATTTATATCTATATAAAATAAAATTTAAAATAATTTATAATATATATATAATTTATATATATTATCCTTAATCATTAATTTATATATAAATTTATATAATATATATTTAAAAAAATAATTTGAGTGTTAGAAGTAATTAAGTAGTTGGAAGGTCACCCTTACTTTTACCTCTCAAATTATTTTTTTAAATGTATATTATATAAATTTATATATAAATTAATGATTAAATATAATATATAAAAATTATTTTAAAACTTTGTTTTATAGATATAGAAATAAATAATATATATATATGTTATCTATATATAAAAGAGATTTAATAATTATATAAGTATAAAAATTAATGATAAAATATATATATATATATATATATATATATAAATGATTTAATAATTATATATATATATAATAAGATTAAAGATCATATATAAAAAAAATAATAAACTTAAACGGTTATGTTTACCAAAAAATTGATGAAAAAGTCGTTAGTGATCTTTCTAAAAGTTGAAGGCGATTTGTTTTAAAATTTAATTTAAGAACTAAAAGTGAGTCATCGAAAGTAATTAGTGGGGCGCCCAAATAATTTGTCATATTTATTATATATATATATATATATAGCTGTTTAGATAATAGTTTTTACTAATATTTTAAAATTCTGTGTGTTTAACTTGTTTAAATGATTAATTTTATATATGATTATAGAATTAATAAATATTATATCTATTCCAAGCTCTTCTGATATAATACTAATTCTGAACTGTAACAGTTATCTTCTTAAAAGAGCATATAACAAACATTCTAATAAGTATACAAATGTTGAAATCTATATATTTCTTCTACATTTGCATAGTACATTCCTCATTTTTAGTTCTCATAGACTTTTATAATCAAATCTATATTTCACAATAAAAATAAATAAATTAATTTTTCCCATTTGTAATAATGGAAAATGAAACATTGGGTTATTTGAAGTTAATTATTTTGGAACAATCAAAATATTATAAGTTGAAGTGATTTATTTTATATGATTCATGTTTCCTTTGTCCTAATAGTAATATAATAGAGATTATAATAATGATAATATTGTGATATTTTTGGTTTCATTTAATTATTAAAGATTACTTTTAAATGGTGATAAAATTCTTTTTAGGTCATTAAGACTTTGTTTTACCATATATAACAAATGTATAATGTTTTTAACATCTATAGAATATAAAGCAATAACATATAGATAAACATTAGATAAAAAAAAAGTTTCATTAAACTTTTAAGATATTTGTGTTTTGTTTTTTAAAAGTTTATTCCTATAGGAGTAATAAGTAGAAATTAAGGTTTGAATTCAGCCTAGTACAAATTTTAACAAAATTTTAAAAACATTTGTGACAGAGTAATGTAATTATAAGTGATATTTGAATCTCGTCTTAAACAAGCTTATTTATAATTATAATATTATATATATATATATATATATATATATATTTATAATAATATTACACGTTTTTTTTATAATTAAAATGGTAATAATTTTTTTAATTTATTTATTATAAAAATTATTTCAATTATTTAAATAATATTAAGGAATTATTTAAAATAAAATTGTAATAATAATTACAATAAATAACAATATAATCATTTTTATATAATTAATTTTATTATATATAAGAACTTAAAACAAATAACAATTTGATATAAAAAAAATTATTTTAAAAATATTAAAAAAGTTAAATATAAAATATTTTAATAAAAATTGTTATTAAAAAAATTATATTATGTTATAATATATGTTATTAAATAAAATGTTATATTTAACCTAGATATGTTTATCAACTATATTAATATTATCAACTATATTAATATATAGTATTTTAAAAAATTTGTCTTATATATTTTTTAAAATTGTTCTTATATAAAATGTTATATTTAACATAGATGTGTTTATCAACTATTAATATCTAATATTTTTAAAAACAATTCTTATATTATTTATGGTTGATTGATACTTTTGTTTTTTTTTTTACAATTAGTAAAAGTTTTAAAATTATTTAACTCTTTTTGTTATAAGTATTTAAAAAAAATGTAATTAGTATGATATTATATTAGATTTTCATATTTATTAAATTATGATATAAAAATAATAATATTTTTATATTTTTAATTAAATAAAATATAATAAAAAAATAAAATGTAGATATTAATACTAATTTTAATTACAAAATAATATTAATAAATTATTTCTCATAGAATCATTAATACTCTTAACCAAATATTACACCTCTATCAATTCTACTCATTTTCATTACACACATCTATCAATCTCATTTTTATCCTCATTCTCTTAATCGAATGAAACGTCCTTAATATGATACCAATTTTTAAGGATGACAATTTGAACCGTTTTGTGGTAACCGAACCGAATTATGCCGTTTGGGGCGAATTTTCCCTGAAATCAAACGAGGATGGAGCAGAGATGATATTTGTGTCCTCACACTGATCTACTCTGATCTCACTCTGATTCTGCTCCGAACACTATAAACATAATTAAATATATAAAATCACCAATATATTTATTTATTCATTATATTTTATAAGAGTTGTAAGTTTATTTCCTTAAAATTTTAATATATTATATTAAAAAATCTGTTTATATAATTTTATATAATTTTAAAATTTTAAAATCTAACTCTTAAATATTTTAAAATTCATAATAAACACTGGTGTTTGAATTGTGCCGGTGTCAATTTAAAAAATTAAAAATTTATATGTGGGAGTAGTGGTTATATATTTGTGAAGGTAACAAACGAATTGACTGGGAGGGTAGGAAGTCGATAATTACCATAATTAAGTTTACTTAGTTTTTCAATATGGATTAAATTGAATATTTGTAATCCCACAACAAATTTTATGTTTTTAAAATGTTACATGTAAATATTATTATTTTATGTAAACGACCTTAGTTGAATAATCCTCCTAATGACTATAATTAATTAGTTTTGTTATCTTACAAAAAAAAAATATATCATTGGTTAATTTTACTAATTGATCTCATTTA
Source organism: Impatiens glandulifera (assembly GCF_907164915.1). Classification (NCBI taxonomy): domain Eukaryota; kingdom Viridiplantae; phylum Streptophyta; class Magnoliopsida; order Ericales; family Balsaminaceae; genus Impatiens; species Impatiens glandulifera. Next base: position 54,390,711 of record NC_061862.1, on the reverse strand, counting down.
TATGGTATTATATATGGCAGTTATTAATTTATATTGTATATACATGCATGTTATTTCAAAAGCCTATTTAGTTTGATATTATTTTCATTTGAATTATATATTATATATGATTTGTTCAATCAACTTAATTTTAAATGATTCAATTATAATAATTCATAGATTATTACACTCCTAATTTTGAAAAACAAAACTATTATTTTAATTTAATATAAAGTTGTTATAAAATTATTTATATAATGTAGTAATATAACTGTTTATCACCCTCTCAAGAGTTATTTTCACAGATCACAATTATATTTCACAATAAAACTTGTAGTCTGTTTTAAATATATTAAACTTTTCAAAAAAAAATATTATTATTTTTTTAAAAATAGCTTAGCGTTATTTTATTATAAATTCTAAAAGTGGGAGAGAGTCAAAATTAAAGTTAGACAATCTCTATATTTGATTAAAGAATAACAAACAACGACTCTAGAGTATCTGATTGAAAACAAACAAAGATTATAGTAAAAAATAACATAAGCATACAAGACCTACAATTTTATAATTTTGATTCTGTTGTGAACTTCCTCTTTGACTACTCTTACTCTACTTTAGAATTCCAGTTTGCATTCCTCAAAACACAATTTGCATTCTTCGAATTCGAGCGATTATATTTACGTCGCATCCTCACATGTTTGGCTCTAGGCTTTACTATTGGTGATTGAATTGTTACATCTGATGATGTTTGTTTGTGAGCTGCGCATTCAATGACTTCAACTTTGTCTGAGTTGTTTCGATCTATTTTTATAGTCTCCTCTTCACTTTCCTCCACTGCTTTTCTATCACTTCCATATGCTAATTTTCCATTGCTTTCATCCCTGATTCTTCACATTTTTCTTCCTCTAATTCTTCTTCATTTTCATCCTCTAATTCTTCTTCTTTATCTGATTCTTCATCTTTCCTTCTTCTGAATAATCAACATTTTCATCATCTCCTTCTTCTGAATCATCAACATTTTCATCATCTGCTTCTTCATATTTAGTTTCCTCTAGATGTTTTCCAGTTCCTGATTCTTCAGTTTCATTTTCCTGGGTTTTCTCATTCTTCTCCTGAACTTTTAGGCTATCCTTCTATTTCAGAACATTCAAGATTTCCTGTTGTTCTTCAATTGTTTTTTCACATTGATTACTAACATGTTCAAAAGTATTGCAGAATGCACATCTATTTGGCTTCCATTCATATGAACTATCCATGACTGTGGGCTTACCTCTTCTGTCAATAACTGTTATTTTTGTTGGTAGAGTACTTCTAGGGTGCACTTCAATGCTTATCCTAGCATATGTGATGTGTTCTCTTTCTTCCGTGATTGGGTCCATTTACAATGGTTTTCCTAGTAGACTAGAAAAATGATCAAGTGTTTCTACATTGTACATATGAGCTGGAATGTTCCTTAGTTTGAACCAAATTTGAGCCGTTTTTTTTTTGCTAAGTAGGTTCAATCCTTCAGACCATCTTTCCAGCTTCATGCAGTTTGACCCAACATAAGTATGCCCCAACTTCAAAATATTCTCCAAATTTGTTCACTGCTTGAACTTTAAGAAATAAAGATCATTGATATTTGCAGATACCTTTTCCAGTCCAATGTGCTTTCATTGCTTTAACAAGGCATCCTTAGTGACCAGGAAAGATACGCGATTTTTTCCTATATAGTTACCAACAACTACATATTCCCATTATTTAATGCATTTCTCTTCAACTCCAAGGGGTAATTTAAACTCAAAAGAAGATTTGAGAATCTCAACCTTTGGTTTAAAATCCCCCAAGTAAATTTTGCCTTTGTATTGTACTTGAGTTTCAGCTTTATGTTCAGCGTTTTTCTTCCAGACTTCATTTACTTTCCAACTGAAGTTACTTTTCATAGTGTAATTCTTGGTTTTTGGACACTTCATTAGCTCCTGCATTGTCTCTACAGACCAACTAATTATCTTATCATATTCTTCTTTTTTGAGTAAATTCAGTTCTGAAGGTAGTGAATCTTAAGTTGGGCTATGAATTGTTGAGTTTTTTCTTTGTTAAGAACAATCTCTTCTTTCTTCGCTTGAAACAGCAATTTCAAAATTTGATTCTTTATTTCGTAGAGATTAGTCCTTTCATTATATCCAACTCTCCATTTTCCATCTTTGTTGACTTCTACATGAATATTTTATGTCATTTTAGTTTTTTTATGAGAATTTTCTCTATTTTCCTTCTGCTCTATTTCAACATTATTAATTAGAACTCTATTTCTGTTCTATTTCAGCATGTTTAGAACTATGTTTCTGTTTTGTTTCAGCCTTCACTTTCTTGCTTGTATCAATTTCCTTGAATTCTTTTACTTCTTTCGCCTTATTTTTGTTTTTTCCCCATTGTTGAAGAGAAGAACACAATAATAAAGAAGAATAAATGCAGAAACAGGGTAATTCAGAAACCCTAAAGATTTAACGACTAAATCGCTTCGAAAGACAACCTTCCGAAAACACTCAAGATTAGGAACTAATCGACGCTCGCAACCAGGAAACAAGCGTCCAGAAAAGATATCGATACAATTTTAATAGATTTAGGGTTAACGTCACTTACTTCATGAATCGTGTTGTCCGTGCCGATCGTGCTGTTCGTGCCGATCGTGTTTCAATCGACGAGCGACGTTTCTTGCTTTTGAATCTCCAGAGTTTTTCACTCTTTTTGTGTCTAAAAATTATTATGTTTTAGTTATAAAGATTAGCATAACATCCCACATTAATGTTTTTGCTTTCATTTAAAGCATTTTTAGTGAGAATTGAATTTTGAATCTTTCATTTTGAACTCTTAGGTTAACTCTTTTTATTTTGTCATTTTATTGGGTTACTAAACTTTTATATACATTTTTCACTTAAATTTAAATTAATACTAAGAATTTTATGTGGTGATTTATATTTCGCTAGTCATTTCAAAGCTTTTAGATTATTAATTATTATGTTTAATATTATTTTGTTTAGATAAAATTCAAATTTGTGAACAGATCACTATGGCCAACTTTTTGTCTTTGTTTTCAAAATTACTATTCCCATCACAAATACATTTGAACAATACTATCTTATACATTATTTTATTTCGGCTACACCCGATTAAAGATTTTATTTTTTATTTAAAACCTTAAAGAATTATTTAAAATTTATTTTTCTTTCACCCTTTTAGCTTTAATTTTGATCTTTTTAATTACACAAAATACTAAAATAAATATGGCAAATATTTTACCAATTTATTTTATTTTTATTTTGAATATTTTTATGGTTAAATAAATAATTTTGGATATCATTTCATTCTAAATTATTTATTTTAATGCCTAATTGTTTTCTAAAATTATTTTAAGATAAATGAGTACAACATTTACTCCAAATAATTTTATTTTTATTATTTTGGCCCTTTTCCTTTATTAATTAGACTTCAATTATCAAAATAATTAGTCTAATTAATTGTTATAATTGAGGTTAGGCCATGGGGTTAATTATTTTGATTTTATTTATTCAAAAATAAATCAAAATAATTATTTTAATTTTGTAAATAGTGTGTAAATTTTTAGTGCTTACAACACCATTAAAGACTGTAAAGTTTTTTCACAAAGGGTGACTCAAAGTCAAAAGGCATAGTGAATGTTTTAAGTATGGTGGAAATTGAAAATAATTATAATTAATAATGCATTGATGAAAGATAGTTTAGATGATATATATTGGTACAATAGATTTTAATAATGTATTTTTAGTATTAAAATTATTATATATATATATATATATATATATATATATATATAATTTCATAAAATATAATAAATATTTATTATTTTAATTTATAATTTTCATCTATATATTTTGTAAAATATAAATTAGAAAAGAAATTTAAAAATATATTTAACTAAATATGTTAAATTTTTAAAATGATCGATTTTCTTTTATTCATCAATATATATAAAACAAAATATTAATATATATATATATAATATTAATTAAACATACTGAAATAATTTTATTTTATAAAAGTAAAAATAAAATCTGTAAAACAAATTAATACAAATATTAAAATTATTAAAAATAATAATATATTTAACTAAATATGTTGTGTTTTAAATTCTTTGAAAGATGTATTTATGACTTAATTATTATTATAAAAAATAAATTAAGATACTTGAAAGAATTACTTTTTTTTATTATCACATATTTTTTTATTTAATTATTTACATATCCATATATATTAATTTTAAACAATTTATTATTATAAATAAATGAATTACAACATAGTATGAACAATTTTTTTATTGGAATATATTTTTTTATTTAATTATTATATTTTTTTAATTATTTTTTAATACTTATCCAATTATCTATTATAATAATATATAATTATTAAAAACAAATTATGACTCTACGTACAATAATTTTAATACTACATATTTTTTTTAATTATATATATATATAATAATTTTAAATATTTATTTATATTTGTCTAATTATCTATTATATTAATTTTGTTAATTTTTGAATAATTTATTTTATTCAATTTATTTATTATTCTATTTTTTTTAATAAATTTCAATCTTACTCAATTTATTATTAAATATAAAAAATATAAAAAACTTAAATGAATTAGGTAGATGATTTATTAATATTTTTATTTTTCAAATAAATATATAATAATAAAGAATATTAGACTTAAATTAAACATTATAATAAATAATTATAATAATTATAATTATAAAAGTATAAAAAACATAAATATATTAGTTAGATAATTTCTTAATATTTTTTAATTTTTAAATAAATATATAATAATAAAGAATATTATATAATTAATGTAAAAACATGAGTAAACATTAAATTTGGATTGAATTTAAATTTATAAATTAAAACCAATTTAAATATTTGAATAATATTATTTATTTTTAAAATATTTATATATAAATAATATTTTTTTAATATCTTTTTATATATATATATATAATGATGCTTAATTTTTAAAGTGTTCGAATTGACGGGTCGAGAGTTGGGTTAATTTGGATATATATTTGAGTGTAAATTGATATTTGGGTTAGATTGTGGGTTGACCCGCCCATAATCTTAAAAAAATAAAAATAAAATTAAAAATATTATATGTATGTTTCAAACTTGCAACTTAATAAACAACTACAACCTTTTAATCAAATAGGCTAACAACACTTTATATTTTAAATTTAGCACCAAACTTGATGAACGCGAGTCATTTTAACAATATAAGTTTAAATTTAACCAAGTGTGATTGAGATATAATTTATCGGGGGATAATAGGCCGCTATTAATTGAAAGTGGTTAAACAAATATGAATCTAATATTTGATTGACAAAAGTGTGAGGTCACGATGCTAAATATTAAAAAATATGTTGGTTAAATTTGTAATAATTATATAGAGAGATTAAAGAATATGTTGGTTAGTTGACGGAAGTGAGTTGATAAGTGGGTGAAAATTATATTGTTGTTTGTCGGAAATAATTGATAAAGCTCGGTAAAGAGGAGATGGTTGAGTAATAAATAATATGTTAGTTAACAAAAGTGAATTTGTATGTGGGTGGAAATAAGATTGGTTATTGATGTAAGTGAGTTGATAAAGCTCGATAAAGAATATATAGTTGACTAATAAGGAATATGGTGTTTGATTAACAAAAATGAGTCGGTAAATAGGTGAGGATAAAATTATTATTTTATTTTTAATTGATCAAACATAAAAAAAAACCTGCTAGTTTTATTTAATACTACAACAAACAAAAAAAAAGTATACATTATTTAACATTTCTTTACTTCATGACTTAAATATATAAAAGTAATATTTATAAATAAATAAATATTCTATTTGATTAAAAAAAATATTAAAAAGATATTCAATGAATTTAAAAAGACCAGCACGATCTGATTAGGTAAGGGGAAAATATGAATTACACTCAAAGGTAGTGTTTATATGAGATAGTTTGAATAATATAATAGTATAAATTATACTTTTTACAGGATATCTTAAGTTTTAAGATTGTTACAAATTTATACATGATATAAAATTGTAATTAGTCCATTAGATATTACAATAGTCTTGTACACTTCATTTTTAATTTTTTAATATACCCTTTATTAATATTATATACGACTTATTATTATATAATATATGTTAAATATAATTTTTTTAAATTTTAATATTATTATTATTATATATAATAATTTACATATTATATAATTTTTAAATAGTATAATATTTAAATTAAAGAGAAAATATGAATTTATCGTTTATATTATAATTATTTTTCATATTTTAATTAAAATTATATTAATTATTAAATATAATAATTATAATAATAGTAAAAAACTTTATAATAATAAATAAATTAAGAAAATAATAATAATTAAATATTCATTTTATAAAAATAATTTTAAATTCATATTTTCACCTTAATTAATTAAATGGTTAAAATTGTTATTTTATTCGTCTACTACATTTTTATAATATAGGCTAAACACACAATTATAAATTATATACAATTTCGTTTTATTCAAACCAAATAAAAATAACACATACAACTTATATTATCATTTACATTTTATACATCTATACAACTTCTACTTTATATAATATAATTTATAATATCTTATATTATTTATACACGTTATACCATATATAATTTGTACATGCACAAAACTATACATAAAAATATAGGAGTATAAAGAAGTGACATTTTTTTTTAAAATTATCCAACATCGACTCAACAAAGAAAAAGTTAGAGTTTTGCATTACAAGATAATTATTTAGCATATAAGTTGTGGACCTAGTTTATTTTATATAAATTGATATTTCATATTTAACTATTTTACAATCTTCTTATTATATTTCTCATTTGATTTCAATACTCACTCATACCACTTTTAATTGTGGAACTCACACTAGTTGTGTGTCATGCATGCTTCCAATATATATATTTTTTACATACAAAACAAAATATTAATATATATATATATATATAATATTAATTAAACATACTGAAATAATTTTATTTTTTAAAAGTAAAAATAAAATCTGTAAAACAAATTAATACAAATATTTAAATTATTAAAAATAAAAATATATTTAACTAAATATGTTGTGTTTTAAATTCTTTGAAAGATGTATTTATGACTTAATTATTATTATAAAAAATAAATTAAGATACTTGAAAGAATTACTTTTTTTTATTATCATATATTTTTTTATTTAATTATTTATATATCTATATATATTAATTTTAAACAATTTATTATTATAAATATATGAATTACAACATTGTATGAACAATTTTTTTATTGGAATATATTTTTTATTTAATTATTATATTTATTTAATTATTTTTTAATATTTATCCAATTATATATTATAATAATATATAATTATTAAAAACAAATTAAGACACTACATACAATAATTTTAATACTACATATTTTTTTTAATTATATATATATATATATAATAATTTTAAATATTTATTTATATTTGTCTATCTATATATTATATTAATTTTTTTAATTTTTTAATAATTTATTATATTCAATTTATTTATTATTCTATTTTTTAATAAATTTAAATCTTACTCAATTTATTATTAAATATAAAAAATTATTATAAATATAAAAAATATAAAAAAACTTAAATGAATTAGTTAGATGATTTATTAATATTTCTATTTTTCAAATAAATATATAATAATAAAGAATATTAGACCTAAATTAAACATTATATTAAATAATTATAAAAGTATAAAATCATAAATATATTAGTTAGATAATTTCTTAATATTTTTTAATTTTTAAATAAATATATAATAATAAAGAATATTATATAATGAATGTAAAAACATGAGTAAACATTAAATTTGGATTGAATTTAAATTTATAAATTAAAACTAATTTAAATAGTTGAATAATATTATTTATTTTTAAAGTATTTATATATAAATAATATTTTTTTAATATCTTTAAATATATATATATAATTATATATATATATATATAATTATATATATATATATATAATTATGCTTAATTTTTAAAGTGTTCGAATTGTCGGGTCGAGAGTTGGGTTAATTTGGATATATATGTGAGTGTAAATTGATATTTGGGTTGGATTGTGGGTTGACCCGCCCATAGTCTTAAAAAAAATAAAAATAAAATTAAAAATGTTATATGTATGTTTCAAACTTGCAACTTAATAAACAACTACAACCTTTTAATCAACTAGGCTAACAACACTTTATATTTTAAATTTAGCACTAAATTTGATGAACGCGAGTCATTTTAACAATATAAGTTCAAATTTAACCAAGTGTGATTGGGATATAGTTTATCGGGGGATAATAGACCGCTATCAATTGAAAGTGGTTAAACAAATATGAATCTAATATTTGATTGACAAAAGTGTGAGGTCACAATGCTAAATATTAAAAAATATGTTGGTTAAATTTGTAATAATTATATAGAGAGATTAAAGAATATGTTGGTTAGTTGACGGAAGTGAGTTGATAAGTAGGTGAAAATTATATTGTTGTTTGTCGGAAATAATTGATAAAGCTCGGTAAAGAGGAGATGGTTGAGTAATAAATAATATGTTACTTAACAAAAGTGAATTTGTATGTGGGTGAAAATAAGATTGGTTATTGATCAAAGTGAGTTGATAAAGCTCGATAAAGAATATATAGTTGACTAATAAGGAATATGATGCTTGATTGACAAAAATGAGTCGGTAAATAGGTGAGGATAAAATTATTATTTTATTTTTAATTGATCAAACATAAAAAAAAAACCTCGCTATTTTTATTTAATACTACAACAAACAAAAAAAAGTATACATTATTTAACATTTCTTAACTTCACTATATCAAATGACTTAATTATATAAAAGTAATATTTATAAATAAATAAATATTCTATTTGATTAAAAAAAATATTAAAAAGATATTCAATGAATTTAAAAAGACCAGCACGATCTGATTAGATAAGGGGAAAATATGAATTACACTCAAAGGTAGTGTTTATATGAGATAGTTTGAATAATATAATAGTATAAATTATACTTTTTACAGGATATCTTAAGTTTTAAGATTGTTACAAATTTATACATGATATAAAATTGTAATTAGTCCTTTAGATATTACAATAGTCTTGTACACTTCATTTTTAATTTTTTAATATACCCTTTATTAATATTATATACGACTTATTATTATATAATATATTGAATATAATATTTTTAAATTTTAATATTATTATTATTATTATTATATATAATAATTTAAATATTATATATTTTTTAAATAGTCTAGTATTTAAATTAGAGTGAAAATATGAATTTATCGTTTATATTATAATTATTTTTTATATTTTAATTAAAATTATATTAATTATTAAATATAATAATTATAATATTAAATAATAATAGTAAAAAACTTTATAATAATAAATAAATTAAGAAAATAATAATAATTAAATATTCATTTTATAAAAATAATTTCAAATTCATATTTTCACCTTAATTAATTAAATGGTTAAATTTGTTATTTTATTCGTCTACTACATTTTTATAATATATGCTAAACACACAATTATAAATCATATACAATTTCGTATAATTCAAACAAAATAACAATAACACATACAACTTATATTATCATTTACAATTTATACATCTATACAACTTCTACTTTATATAATATAATTTATAATATCTTATATTATTTATACACGTTATACCATACATAATTTGTACATGCACAAAACTATACATAAAAATATAGGAGTAAAAAATAACATAAGCATACAAGACCTACAATTTTAAAATTTTGATTGTGTTATGAACTTCCTCTTTGACTACTCTTACTCTACTTTAGAATTCCAGTTTGCATTCCTCAAAACACAATTTGCATTCCTCGAATTCCAGCGATTATATTTACGTCGCATCCTCACATGTTTGGCTCTAGGCTTTACTATCGGTGATTGAATTGTTACATCTGATGATGTTTGTTTGTGAGCTGCGCATTCAATGACTTCAACTTTGTCTGAGTTGTTTCGATCTACTATTATAGTCTCCTCTTCACTTTCCTCCACTGCTTTTCTATCACTTCCATATGCTAATTTTCCATTGCTTTCATCCCTGATTCTTCACATTTTTCTTCCTCTAATTCTTCTTCATTTTCATCCTCTAATTCTTCTTCTTTATCTGATTCTTCATCTTTCCTTCTTCTGAATCATCAATATTTTCATCATCTCCTTCTTCTGAATCATCAACATTTTCATCATCTGCTTCTTCATATTTGGTTTCTTCTAGATGTTTTCCAGTTCCTGATTCTTCAGTTTCATTTTCCTGGGTTTTCTCATTCTTCTCCTAAACTTTTAGTCTATCCTTCTATTTCAGAACATTCAAGATTTCCTGTTGTTCTTCAATTGTTTTTTCACATTGATTACTAACATGTTCAAAAGTATTGCAGAATGCACATCTACTTGGCTTCCATTCATATGAACTATTCATGACTGTGGGCTTACCTCTTCTGTCAATAACTGTTATTTTTGTTGGTAGAGTACTTCTAGAGTGCACTTCAATGATTATCTTAGCATATGAGATGTGTTCTCTTTCTTCCGTGATTGGGTCCATATACAATGGTTTTCCTAGTAGACTAGAAAAATGATCAAGTGGTTCTACATTGTACATATGAGCTGGAATGTTCCTTAGTTTGAACCAAATTTGAGCCGTTTTTTTTGCTACGTAGGTTCAATCCTTCAGACCATCTTTCCAGCTTCATGCAGTTTGACCCAACATAAGTATGCCCCAACTTCAAAATATTCTCCAAATTTGTTCACTGCTTGAACTTTAAGAAATAAAGATCATTGATATTTGCAGATACCTTTTCCAGTCCAATGTGCTTTCATTGCTTTAACAAGGCATCCTTAGTGACCAGGAACGATACGCGATTTTTTCCTATATAGTTACCAACAACTACATATTCCCACTATTTAATGCATTTCTCTTCAACTCCAAGGGGTAATTTAAACTCAAAAGAAGATTTGAGAATCTCAACCTTTGGTTTAAAATCCCCCAAGTAAATTTTGCCTTTGTATTGTACTTGAGTTTCAGCTTTATGTTCAGCGTTTTTCTTCCAGACTTCATTTACTTTCCAACTGAAGTTACTTTTCATAGTGTAATTCTTGATTTTTGGACACTTAATTAGCTCCTGCATTGTCTCTACAGACCAACCAATTATCTTATCATATTCTTCTTTTTTGAGTAAATTCAGTTCTGAAGGTAGTGAATCTTAAGTTGGGCTATGAACTGTTGAATTTTTTCCTTGTTAAGAACAATCTCTTCTTTCTTCGCTTGAAACAGCAATTTCAAAATTTGATTCTTTATTTTGTAGAGATTAGTCCTTTCATTATATCCAACTCTCCATTTTCCATCTTTGTTGACTTCTACATGAATACTTTATGACATTTTAGTTTTTTTATGAGAATTTTCTCTATTTTCCTTCTGCTCTATTTCAACATTATTAGAACTCTATTTCTGCTCTATTTCAGCATTTTCAGAACTATGTTTCTGTTTTGTTTCAGCCTTCACTTTCTTGCTTGTATCAATTTCCTTGAATTCTTTTACTTCTTTCGCCTTATTTTTGTTTTTTTCCCCATTGTTGAAGAGAAGAACACAATAATAAAGAAGAGTAAATGCAGAAACAGGGTAATTCAGAAACCCTAAAGATTTAACGACTAAATCGCTTCGAAAGACAACCTTCCGAAAACACTCAAGATTAGGAACTAATCGACGCTCGCAACCAGGAAACAAGCTTCCAGAAAAGATATCGATACAATTTTAATAGATTTAGGGTTAACGTCACTTACTTCATGAATCGTGTTGTCCGTGCCGATCGTGCTGTTCGTGCCGATCGTGCCGATTGTGTCGACCGTGCCGATCGTGTTTCAATCGACGAGCGACGTTTCTTGCTTTTGAATCTCCAGAGTTTTTCACTCTTTTTGTGTCTAAAAATTATTATGTTTTAGTTATAAAGATTAGCCTAACGTTTTCAGTGAGAATTGAATTTTGAATCTGTCATTTTGAATTCTTAGGTCAACTCTTTTTATTTTGTCATTTTATTGGGTTACTAAACTTTTATATACATTTTTCACTGAAATTTAAATTAATACTAAGAATTTTATGTGGTGATTTATATTTCGCTAGTCATTTCAAAGCTTTTAGATTATTAATTATTATTTTAATATTATTTTGTTTAGATAAAATTCAAATTTTGAACAGATCACTATGGCCAACTTTTTGTCTTTGTTTTCAAAATTACTATTCCCATCACAAATACATTTGAACAATACTATTTTATACATTATTTTATTTCGGCTACACCCAATTAAAAATTTTATTTTTTATTTAAAACCTTAAAGAATTATTTAAAATTTATTTTTCTTTCACCCTTTTGGCTTTAATTTTGATCTTTTTAATTACACAAAATACTAAAATAAATATGGCAAATATTTTACCAATTTATTTTATTTTTATTTTGAATATTTTTATGATTAAATAAATAATTTTGGATATCATTTCATTCTAAATTATTTATTTTAATGCCTAATTGTTTTTTAAAATTATTTTAAGATAAATAAGTACAACATTTACTCCAAATAATTTTATTTTTATTATTTTGGCCCTTTTCCTTTATTAATTAGGCTTCAATTATCAAAATAATTAGTCTAATTAATTGTTATAATTGAGGTTAGGCCATGGGGTTAATTATTTTGATTTTATTTATTCAAAAATAAATCAAAATAATTATTATAACTTTGTAAATAGTGTGTAGATTTTTAGTGCTTACAACACCATTAAAGACCGTAAAGTTCTTCCACAAAGGGTGACTCAAAGTCAAAAGACATAGTGAATGTTTTAAGTATGGTGGAAATTGAAAATAATTATAATTAATAATGCATTGATGAAAGATAGTTTATATGATATATATTGGTACAAGAAATTTTAATAATGTATTTTTAATATTAAAATTATTATATATATATATATATAATTTCATAAAATATAATAAATATTTATTATTTTAATTTATAATTTTCATCTATATATATTTTTTAAAATATATAAATTAGAAAAATTTAAAAATATATTTAACTAAATATGTTAAGTTTTTAAAATGATCGATTTTCTTTTATTCATCCATATATAAAAAACAATATATAAATATATATATAATATTAATTAAACATACTGAAATAATTTTATTTTTTAAAAGTAAAAATAAAATCTGTAAAACAAATTAATACAAATATTAAAATTATTAAAAATAAAAATATATTTAACTAAATATGTTGTGTTTTAAATTCTTTGAAAGATGTATTTATGACTTAATTATTATTATAAAAAATAAATCAAGATACTTGAAAGAATTACTTTTTTTTATTATCACATATTTTTTTATTTAATTATTTACATATCTATATATATTAATTTTAAACAATTTATTATTATAAATAAATGAATTACAACATTGTATGAATATTTTTTTAGTGGAATATATTTTTTTATTTAATTATTTTTTAATATTTATCCAATTATCTATTATAATAATATATAATTATAAAAAACAAATTAAGACTCTACGTACAATAATTTTAATACTACATATTTTTTTAATTATATATATATAATAATTTTAAATATTTATTTATATTTGTCTAATTATCTATTATATTAATTTTCTTAATTTTTGAATAATTTATTTTATTCAATTTATTTATTATTCTATTTTTTAATAAATTTCAATCTTACTCAATTTATTATTAAACATAAAAAATATAAAAAACTTAAATGAATTAGGTAGATGATTTATTAATATTTTTATTTTTCAAATAAATATATAATAATAAAGAATATTAGACTTAAATTAAACATTATAATAAATAATTATAATAATTATAATTATAAAAGTATAAAAATATAAATATATTAGTTAGATAATTTAACTAAGGATATATAATTAGATTTTATTATAGATTATTTTTATTTTTAAAATCTCGTAGACTTCTAAACTTATTTATACTTTATAATATAACATTTTATTATTATTATTATTATATATATATATATAATTAAGCCCACCCCAACTATAGTTTTTAGATCCGTCCCTGAGTGTGTCAATGTACGGTTGTGTTAGTTGTCAAAAACCAATTGATTGTGAAAGAAACATCATCGTGGACAATGACAAATTCAAATTAAAGATGAAATACTTTAGATACTCTTTATTTGGAAACAAACATTTATGACATATCTCTATATAATGAATTTTTTGGAGAGAATAATTAAGAACTACAAGTTATAAATAGAATAAAGTTTAAACTAAAACAATTACTAAATTCTCTTGGGTTGTCTAGTTAAGGTTAGACCTTATAGATCCAAAAATAATAAATTGGACTAAAGAATTATTAGATGTTAATTGTTGGATATTACTCTAAAAGATCTAAAATAAATTTAGTCTCATAAATACTTCAAGATTAACCTTAAAAATAAATAAAGAATACAAAAGACTCCTTAAACAAGAGTCTAATGTATGCTCAAGATATTATTATGTTTTATGATTTTGAACAAATATTTAAAAGATCCTCGCTTGGATCACTAGAAAGCTACCAAACAAGTAATTTAATATTTAAAGAACAAAACATTACATACTCACATAGTGAAATCGAATCAGATAGAGAACATTTGACAATTTGATTCGAATTTTATGGATACCAAAACAGTTAGAAATTTGTGTCATGTATTTATAATTTAATTACTAGTTGAAATAGTTAATTCTCGTAAAAGTGTTAAGTAGACACTCAAATCTCTTAACATGATAGCATAATTTATTAGGTGTTTTATGGCATCTAATTAAGGATTATGACTATAAAATTTTGTTATTGGGTTGCAAATTATGGTTGGTACAGAAATACTACTAAAGTTATTACGTGACAATAATTTACCGTCTTTTTACTTTAACAGTAATATGAGTTCGACTAAGTCTAACTATTTTGAAAATAAAGTATTCAAAAATATTTAGTTATCTATTTAGCATATTTGGAAAAATTCTGAAATTACGGGTCTGTTCTCTAAATATTTGTTATTTAGGGTCTTTCATGAACATATTATTCATGTGTGTATTAAATATTTAGATGATATACATTTTTAGTGGGAGTTTGTATTATAATGATTGTATAGATATTATTTAGGATATATGTGCGCATTAAAAATTTAATTTAAAAAAAATCAAGATTATAAAGTTATTCAGATTTATCTCTATAAAGAATAAAGGAGGACCAATTGGTATTAAACATGTTAAAGATCACATTACATGTTAATCCACACTACACAACCATGTTTGATCTATGTCATTTGATTGTATTGACATATGCGACTATTGAGGGTTTAGTTATGAACTAATGTAACAAAAATCGTTTTAATCCTATGTTGATATAATTGATAGACGAGATTGATATAGATGTATTTGAAAAATGATAAAAATATTTTGAACTCTTAAGGTTTTAATATACAATTGAAGGAAATATATATGACCCAAAGTGGGAGATTGTTGGAATTATTTACAACATTTGGGTACATATATTATTTTATAATTGTATATTAGTTGTTATCATATTATAGATTAAAGTCAATTAAAGTGATATATTAAGTATAAAGGCTATGAGCTTATTTAGATATCTATAATAAATATGGGGACAGGGGAAGGGAAAGAAGGCCTTATGACACAATAGATTTATATGGAAATAAACACCCTGATTGGGGTAGTTAGGATCTATTTTTAATTGTATTCTTTTCGTTTATAATCTCTGTTGTATGTTTTTGCGAATGCTACTAATAAGTTTTTTATGGTCTTTTTATTATCATCCTTTAATCATAACTAAGGTTTGTCTAGCTTTGATTATTGACCCTCCCACTTTTCGGATTTTTAATGAAATGGTATTAAATGTTTCCCCAAAAAATAAATAAATATGGGGACATATTTGTGTAGAAAAGAAATATCATTTACTATTTCTTTGTGGTCCGAATAGTAAATGAGTATATATGGGCTAGGTACTCAACCCATATAAATAGCCTACCTATTAGTTAAAAGTCATCAAACTAAAGGTGAAATATTTATTCTCTTTCAAGAACATTTAAAGGATATCGATAAAGGGTTAGAAGACCTAAACCCCACCCACATCACATATTTGATTCAGATTCAGATCTAAAACTGGGAGATCCAAAATCGAGAGAAGATCCGAATAACAACGAAAAACGACTTAATGAATTGTTCTTCATTAAAGATTCAGAAATGTTTCCGCAACTATAAATTATCGACATAAAGTATTAAGATTATAGAACTATAGAATAAAGATTTAGATTCAAGATTCTAACATATACATTAATATATATTTGAAATAGAACTTATAATATCATATAGTTGTTTGTGCGTTCTTGATCTCCATCTCTGTCCACTCTCTTTTGTCTCTACCAACGATTCTGTCATCCTTCATTTTGCGATTCCTCTCTTGTCGTTCATTTAAAGATGGTTAGTTCAACTATTCTAACTCGGTATGCTTAAATGGTTAATTTAGGATTTTAGTCTATAAATTTTAAAATTTGATTTTAAAATTTTCTTAAAATTTAAATAAATGTTAGATGCTTTTTGTAATTGAAATTAGGGCTTTTGTAATATATATTGTATATATATTAACTTAGTTAAAAAAACTAGTGACATGTATTTTTTATTTATTTTTCTAAATAATGTCATATACATAATAAGTTATCGGAGTTTAAAAATATATTATTTTATAAAACTTTAACAATAAAGAGTCTGAAATGGTAAAATTTTAAAAAAAAATCTGAAATTGTGAGAGTTCCTATAATAGCATAATCATAGTCTTCCTTAACAAAAACATAATCAAACTCGAATAAAAAAATCACAATTTGGTATTATTATTATTATTATTATTATTATTTATATATAATAATTAAGAATACAATTAATTTAAATAATAATAAATGAAAATAAAAAAGGTCATACATTCATTTATTTGTAAAAGTAAATTTTTAATGTATAAATAAAAAAAATATTTTATTTTTTTTAAAAATAAAATAAATTTATTTTAAAATAAATCAAAATAATTTATAAAATTATAAAATTGTAAAATTGTACAAATATAATTTTAAAATAGTAATAGTGTAACTCATTTCAAATTTTAATTAAACTTTTAAAATAAAATAAATTTATTATAAAGCAAAATCGAAATTTTATAAAATTATAAAACGGTAAAATTATAAGAATATAAATTTTAAAATAGTAACAGTATAACTCACTTCAAATTTTAACTTACCTCATTAATATTCTATTTAATAGTAAAATAGCTCACTAAATAATTTAACTATATTTATTAGGGAAAATTACTTGACCTTTTTATTAGTCCGATTATTTACTTTTAGTCTTTAAATTAATTTATAAAACAAATCACCCCTTTAATTTTCAATCAACTTTTTAGTTAAAAATAGCAATTTAAATTTAAAATATATTTTTTTATATATTATCTTTAATTATTATTTTTTATATTTATATATAATTATTAAATTACTTATATATATAATATTATATATATTATTAAGTCTTTTATATAATATATAGATAATATATATATTATTTATTTTTATCTATATTTATATCTATATAAAATAAAATTTAAAATAATTTATAATATATATATATATATAATTTATATATATTATTCTTAATCATTAATTTATATATAAATTTATATAATATATATTTAGAAAAATAATTTGAATGTTATAAGTAATTAAGTAGTTGGAAGGTCACCCTTACTTTTAACCCTTAAATTATTTTTTAAAATGTATATTATATAAATTTATATATAAATTAATGATTAAATATAATATATATAAATTATTTTTAAACTTTGTTTTATAGATATAGAAATAAATAAATAAATAATATATATATATATATATATATTATCTATATATAAAAGAGATTTAATAATTATATAAGTATAAAAATTAATGATAAAATATATATATATAAATGATTTAATAATTATATATATATATATATATATATAAATATATAATAAGATTAAAGATCATATATGTAAAAAAAATAATAAACTTAAACGGTCATGCTTACCAAAAAATTGATGAAAAGATTGTTAGTAATCTTTCTAAAAGTTGAAGACGATTTGTTTTAAAATTTAATTTATAAACTAAAAGTAAGCCATCGACAGAAATAAGTGGGGCGCCCAAATAATTTGTCATATTTATTATAATCAAACTTTCAAATACAAATGAGAATGATTATATATATATATATATAATCATATATGATTATATATATATATATATATATATATAATCATATATGATTATATATATATATATATATATTTAGATAATAGTTTTTACTAATATTTTAAGATTTTATATGTTTAACTTGTTTAAATGATTAATTTTATATATGATTATAGAATTAATAAATATTATATCTATTCCAAGCTCTTCTGATATAATACTAATTCAGAACTGTAACAGTTATCTTCTTAAAAGAGCATATAACAAACATTCTAATAAGTATACAAATGTTGAAATCTATATATTTCTTCTACATTTGCATAGTACATTTCTCATTTTTAGTTCTCATAGACTTTTATAATCAAATCTATATTTCACAATAAAAATAAATAAATAAATTTTTCCCATTTGTAATAATGGAAAATGAAACATTGGGTTATTTGAAGTTAATTATTTTAGAACAATCAAAATTTTATAAGTTGAAGTGATTTATTTATTTTATATGATTCATGTTTCCTTTGTCCTAATAGTAATATAATAGAGATTATAATAATGATAATATTGTGATATTTTTGGTTTCATTTAATTATTAAAGATTACTTTTAAATGGTGATAAAATTCTTTTTAGGTCATTAAGACTTTGTTTTACCATATATAACAAATGTATAATGTTTTTAACATCTATAGAATATAAAGCAATAACATATAGATAAACATTAGATAAAAAAAAAGTTTCATTAAACTTTTAAGATATTTGTGTTTTATTTTTTAAAAGTTTATTCCTATAGGAGTAATAAGTAGAAATTAAGGTTTGAATTCAGCTTAGTACAAATTTTAACAAAATTTTAAAAACATTTGTGAGAGAGTAATGTAATTATAAGTGATATTTGAATCTCGTCTTAAACAAGCTTATTTATAATTATAATATTATATATATTTTTTCTTTTATAATAATATTACACGTTTTTTTTATAATTAAAATAGTAATAATTTTTTTAATTTATTTATTAAAAAAATTATTTCAATTATTTAAATAATATTAAGGAATTATTTAAAATAAATTGTAATAATAATTACAATAAATAATAATATAATCATTTTTATATAATTAATTTTAAATATTATATATAAGAACTTAAAACAAATAACAAATTGATATAAAAAAATTATTTTAAAAATATTAAAAAAAGTTAAATATAAAATATTTTAATAAAAATTGTTATTAAAAAAATTATATTATGTTATAATATATGTTATTAAATAAAATGTTATATTTAACCTAGATATATTTATCAACTATATTAATATTATCAACTATATTAATATATAGTATTTTAAAATTTTTGTCTTATATATTTTTTAAAATTGTTCTTATATAAAATGTTATATATAACATAGATGTGTTTATCAACTATTAATATCTAATATTTTTAAAAACAATTCTTATATTATTTATGGTTGATTGATACTTTTGTTTTTTTTATAATTAGTAAAAGTTTTAAAATTATTTAACTCTTTTTGTTATAAGTATTTTAAAAAAATGTAATTAGTATGATATTATATTAGATTTTTATATTTATTAAATTATGATATAAAAATAATAATATTTTTATATTTTTAATTAAATAAAATATAATAAAAAAATAAAATTGAGATATTAATACTAATTTTAATTACAAAATAATATTAATAAATTATCTCTCATAGATTCATTAATACTCTTAATCAAATATTACACCTCTATCAATTCTACTCATTTTCATTACACACATCTATCAATCTCATTTTTATTCTCATTCTCTTAATCGAATGAAACGTCCTTAATATGATACTAATTTTTAAGAATGACATTTTGAACCGTTTTGTGGTAACCGAACCGAATTATCCCGTTTGGGGCGAATTTTCCCTGAAATCAAACGAGGATGGAGCAGAGATGATATTTGTGTCCTCACACTGACCTACTCTGATCTCACTCTGATTCTGCTCCGAACACTATAAACATAATTAAATATATAAAATCAGCAATATATTTATTTATTCATTATATTTTATAAGAGTGGTAAGTTTATTTCCTTAAAATTTTAATATATTATATTAAAAAATCTGTTTATATAATTTTATATAATTTTAAAAACTTAAAATCTAACTCTTAAATATTTTAAAATTCATAATAAACACTGGTGTTTGAATTGTGCAAGTGTCAATTTAAAAAATTAAAAATTTATATGTGGGAGTAGTGGTTATATATTTGTGAAGGTAACGAACGAATTGATTGTCCAAAAAGAGGGTAGGAAGTCGATAATTACCATAATTAAGTTTACTTGGTTTTTCAATATGGATTAAATTGAATATTTGTAATCCCACAACAAATTTTATGTTTTTAAAATGTTACATGTAAATATTATTATTTTATGTAAACGACCTTAGTTGAATAATCCTCCTAATGACTATAATTAATTAGTTTTGTTATCTTACAAAAAAAAAAATATATATCATTGGTTAATTTTACTAATTGATCTCATTTATATGGTATTATATATGGCAGTTATTAATTTATATTGTATATACATGCATGTTATTTCAAAATAGCCTATTTAGTTTGATATTATTTTCATTTGAATTATATATTATATATTATTTGTTCAATCAACTTAATTTTAAATGATTCAATTATAATAATTCATAGATTATTACACTCCTAAATTTGAAAAACAAAACTATTATTTTAATTTAATATAAAGTTGTTATAAAATTATTTATATAATGTAGTAATATAATTGTTTATCACTCTCTCAAGAGTTATTTTCGCAAATCACAATTATATTTCACAATAAAACTTGTAGTCTGTTTTAAATATATTAAACTTTTCAAAAAAATTATTATTATTTTTTTTAAAATAGCTTAGCGTTATTTTATTATAAATTCCAAAAGTGGGAGATAGTCAAAATTAAAGTTAGACAATCTCTATATTTGATTAAAGGATGACAAACAACGACCCTAGAGTATCTGATTGAAAACAACAAACAAACAAAGATTATAGTAAAAAATAACATAAGCATACAAGACCTACAATTTTAAAATTTTGATTCTGTTGTGAACTTCCTCTTTGACTACTCTTACTCTACTTTAGAATTCCAGTTTGCATTCCTCAAAACACAATTTGCATTCCTCGAATTCCAGCGATTATATTTACGTCGCATCCTCACTTGTTTGGCTCTAGGCTTTACTGTTGAATTGTTGCATATGATGATGTTTGTTTGTGAGCTGCGCATTCAATGACTTTAACTTTGCCTGAGTTGTTTCGATCTACTTTTATAGTCTCCTCTTCATTTTTCTCCACTGCTTTTCTATCACTTCCATTTGCTAATTTTCTATTGCCTTCATCCCTGATTCTTCACATTTTTCTTCCTCTAATTCTTCTTCATTTTTACCCCCTAATTCTTCTTCTTTATCTGATTCTTCATCTTTCCTTCCTCTGATTTTTTATCTTCTCCTTCTTCTGAATCCTCAACATTTTCACCATCTGCTTCTTCATCTTTAGTTTCCTCTAGATGCTTTCCAGTTCTCGATTCTTCAGTTTCATTTTCCTGTGTTTTCTCATTCTTCTCCTAAACTTTTAGGCTATCCTTCTATTTTAGAACATTCAAGATTTCCTGTTGTTTTTCAATTGTTTTTTCACATTGATTACTAACATGTTCAAAAGTATTGCAGAATGCACATCTGTTTGGCTTCCATTCATATGAACTATCCATGACTGTGGGCTTACCTCTTCTGTCAATAACTGTTATTTTTGTTGGTAGAGTACTTCTAGGGTGCACTTCAATGCTTATCCTAGCATATGTGATGTGTTCTCTTTCTTCCGTGATTGGGTCCATATACAATGGTTTTCCTAGTAGACTAGAAAAATGACCAAGTGCTTCTACATTGTACATATGAGCCGGAATATTCCTTAGTTTGAACCAAATTTGAGCCGTTTTTTTTTGCTACGTAGGTTCAATCTTTCAGACCATCTTTCTAGCTTCATGCAGTTTGACCCAACATAAGTATGCCCCAACTTCAGAATATTCTCCAAATTTGTTCACTATTTGAACTTTAAGAAATAAAGATCATTGATATTTGCAGATACCTTTTCCAGTCCAATGTGCTTCCATTGCTTTAACAATGCATCCTTAGTGACCAGGAAAGATACACGATTTTTTACTATATAGTTACCAATAACTCCAAGGGATAATTTAAACTCAAAAGGAGATTTGAGAATCTCAACCTTTGGTTTAAAATCCCCCAAGTAAATTTTGCCTTTGTATTGTACTTGAGTTTCAGCTTTCTGTTCAGTGTTTTTCTTTCAGACTTCATTTACTTTCCAACTGGAGTTACTTTTCATAGTGTAATTCTTAGTTTTTGGCACTTCATTAGCTCATGCATTGTCTCTACAGACCAACTAATTATCTTATCATATTCTTCTTTTTTGAGTAAATCTAGTTCTGAAGGTAGTGAATCCTAAGTTGGGCTATGAACTGTTGAGTTTTTGCCTTGTTAAGAACAATCTCTTCTTTCTTCGCTTGAAACAGCAATTTCAAAATTTGATTCTTTATTTCGTAGAGATTAGTCTTTTCATTATATCCAACTCTCCATTTTCCATCTTTGTTGACTTCTACATGAATACTTTATATCATTTTAGTTTTTTATGAGAATTCTCTATTTTCCTTATGCTCTATTTTAACATTATTAGAACTCTATTTCTGCTCTATTTCAGCATTTTCAGAACTATGTTTCTGTTTTGTTTCAGCCTTCACTTTCTTGCTTGTATCAATTTTCTCGAATTCTTTTACTTCTTTCGCCTTATTTTTGTTCTTTTTCCCCATTGTTGAAGAGAAGAACACAATAATAAAGAAGAGTAAATGCAGAAACAGGGTAATTCAGAAACCCTAAAGATTTAACGACTAAATCGCTTCGAAAGACAACTTTCCGAAAACACTCAAGATTAGAGAACTAATCGATGCTCGCAACCAGAAAACAAGCGTCCAGAAAAGATATCGATACAATTTTAATAGATTTAGGGTTAACGTCACTTACTTCATGAATCGTGTCGTTCGTGTTGATCGTGTTGTTCGTGTCGATCGTGATGTTCGTGCCGATTATTCTGATCGTGCTGATCGTGTTTCAATCGAAGAGCGACGTTTATTGCTTTTGAATCTTCAGAGTTTTTCTCTCTCTTTTGTGTCTAAAAATTATTATGTTTTAGTTATAAAGATTATTAGCATGACATTCCACGATAATGTCTTTGCTTTCATTTAAAGCGTTTTTAGTGAGAACTGAATTTTGACTCTGCTATTTTGGACTCTTAGGTCAACTTTTTTATTTTGTCATTTTATTGGGTTACTAAACTTTTTTGATTTTATATACATTTTTCACTGAAATTTAAATTAATACTAAGAATTTTATGTGGTGATTTATATTTCGCTAGTGATTTCAAAGCTTTTAGATTATTAATTATTAAGTTTAATACTATTTTGTTTAGATAAAATTCAAATTTGTGACCAGATCACTATGGCCAACTTTTTGTCTTTGTTTTCAAAATTACTATTCCCATCACAAATACATTTGAACAATACTATCTTATACATTATTTTGTATATAGATTGATAATATAACTTTTAGAAAAAAAAAATTACTATGACATTTCTAAATAATTTTATAAGGATGCAAATTAAATGTGATTTTTGTAATAATTAAAGTTTTAATTTTGTATATTATTATTAATAATATTTTTTTTTTATTATTTCATTTGTTTAGAAGCTTAGTTACATCTTAACGATTACATTTTAATATCAAAAGTATTAGAGATGGTGTAATTTATCTCTAGATATGATCGTACCTTTTTTTTTTTCAGGATTATGTTAATTCCCTTTACATATTATGTGCATCATCCCCTTTTTAAAGTTTAGAATTTTTTGATTAGGTTAAACTAAAGAGTAGTGATTGTAATCTCAATCCACCAATCATTTGTATGAACTATTTGTTATAGAACCAATTGTTTTGAGGACCAATTTTAACCTTTTCTTTTTAAATGAGAATCATTGTATTTAAAGTGAATATAGCTATCTCATTACATGGATATTGTTGAATTCGAGCCTAATATTCTTTTCTCCTTGAACCAAAAAATTAACTTGCAAATCATTCAATGAAGAACAATGTGTATGTGTAGATACCCTTTCTACTTCTCAATTTATAATTTTTAAATAATCTCTAGCCAACAAAATTATTTTATAAATATTTATTTTGACTCATTGCATATAAATAAAATTGAATAATTAATTCTAGCCAACAAAATTATTTTATAAATATTTATTTGCATATAAATAAAATTGAATAATTAATTTTGAAAGATATATGGTATCTATCAAGTTCCAAAATTCATTAAAAAATCGGACTAGTTTTAAACAAAAATATATATAATATAACACATGCAATAAGGAGTAATGAAACGGTACATTTTCTGAAAGTTTGAGAGTGATTTTAAAAATAAATAAAACTAAAAGTGATCGGAATAATTGGATAGTCACCTAAGTAATTTGTCATAATAATAATAATAAATAAAAGACGAAGAAAATCATAAATATAATACTAATAATGTTATATTGTATTGCATAAAAATATTCAAAACAAACAAGGTTTAAGCCCAAAGGGACTAGTCAACGCATGTCTTCTTCGGGTTGTGAAACGGGCTTCCAAACGGACCCTAGGGTGACCCATGCAACGTTTTATGTCGCAACCTTCTCTAGACAGCAACATGTTTGGCTTCAACTTCAAGGAAATGACAGGCACACCAAAGTTAGCCAAGTGATAACTAGGGTTACGATCAACCAAACCATGCAAGTCAAGGGCAAATTAAAAAAAAAAATCTTGGGCTATTAAAATTGTAGATATTAAGCTATAACGGGTAAAAATGAGAATATTAAACATATTAATCGAACCGATTCATGAATACCCTTATTAAAATAAAACAAATATACGAAATTTAAAATGTGATGGAATATCCGATTTAAATAGCAAATTTATATATTTAAACTTTTATCTCGTATTATTAAAAATGTAAAAATTAGACAAAAAAAATCTATGAAATTTAACAAAATTTACATATTATTTAAGGTGCAACTTTTATTTTTTTTAAGAATAAAATTCATTTAATATAAAAATTGAATCAATATCTTCAACAAACTCTCATTCAATATAAATCATCATAATATCTACTAAGATTTATTTTTCCATCTTATTTTGTTGAATAGTTTTATATGTTTCATAGTTGAGAATGATCTTTTTATAGTAACGATAAAAATTGGTAAAGTCAATATAGTTTGTAATCCCCGAGAAGGTCCCTAGCTATGTAGCTTAGTGCGTGTTGGATGACACGTGGCAATACGGGGATCTAGGATGGCTCAAGATTCGATGGTTTCAACATTGGTTACGTGTTAGACATCTTTTCAAAATAAAACATTATTCTTAAAGATTTTGACATTACCTGATAACTTTTAAAATTAACCACGTAAAAATAATTAATTTTATTCAAATTTTAATAATCTAAGGATTTGTTATAATCAAATGATAATTTGATTGAAATCCGGTTTAAACTAATCAAACATAATTAATTTAATAAAAGATTATTTATTTAAAAAAGAGTCGCCAAATGATTTTAAAAAAATTAGTAAAAGGTACATGTATAAACGTACTTTATACCAAAGTTTCCATAAGGGGTTCGTTATTTGGTTACACTCGGGAATGAGCTTTCGCGCTATGTCCTCCGTGCCCGTTGAAAACGGTTTTATTTTTTAAAAGTATGGCTATCAAAAGATTTATTTATTACATTTGTTTTCATTAATTAGTAGTCTGGGGGTCCTAAACAAGGATAAGTTTAGATTACGTAAATAATTGTACAAACTTATTTAGTGCGCACCTCTGATTACGTTTATCTAAGATTGAAGACAAGAGCTGAAAAGTATTAGAATTTAAAATAAATTCCAAACGGGGCCTTAATCAAAATATTTATTTGGAAAATATCTTGAAAATATTTTGAAATCATTTGCTGACCTCTCGGAATTATTTGAAAATGGATTGGTGTTCCAAAATTACAAAAATAATTTTGGATTTTGAAAAATGAAACCAAATAGGCCTTAGGACCGGAGTCATAGAGCTTGGGTCCATTTTTATCGGTTTGGGACTAGGTGGACTCGGTCTAGATCGAGGGTTCTCTAGATCGAGGATCGGGACACTCAGTTAGAGGACTGGAGGGTTCGGCCCTAGGGTTCGGGAGGATCAGTCCTGAACTCGAAATTTTCAGTCCTAGGTCTGGAAGTCTCGGTCTCAGATCTAGGTTTCTCGGTCCTAGGTCTTAGGACTCTCGTTCCCAAGTCAGACCTCTCGGTCCTAAGTGAGAATCTTCGGTCGGATTTCTCGGTCCTTGTTAAGAACACCGGTCATAGGGTTCGGTTTCAACTCAAGAATATCAGTCATTGGTCTCGGTCCTCGGTCCCATAGGACTCAGTCCAAGAGGACCGAATGTGCTTCATTTGGTTCAAAAGTTGCAGGTTTGTAACTTTTGATATAGATCATGAAAACATGATTTGTAAGTTGTTAACAATTCATATGGATGTAGGGATCATAACCATAACCCTAAACCAGGTCAATCGAGCTCTACAATTATTGATTTTTTAAAATGGTGTTTTAGAAAAAATTGGGAACTTTTGATTTAAGCCATCGTAGGGCCTAATTCTTGTTCCAACAGCTTTGAAATGATGTTTACATTCGAACACGAGCAAAACAAGAATATCAAACAAGCTTTGTAACAACTTTACAAACTGAAATTTAAACTTTATTTTATTAATATTTACAGATCGATCAAACATGATCGGGATGTATGTAATATCATTTGAAAATCATCCTAACATGTTTACAAACATGTTAGGCAACTATTTGAATCAAAATTCAAGCTTAAAAACTCAAGAACACGATATTCAAAATTTCCAAATATTCAAATCATTTTTTTTTACTGAGGTTGAATTGATTAAATCTTTTGCAACGGAAAGCTTATAAATCATCTAGGGATTGATTTCAACTATAGAAAGCATGAAATTGAGCCCTAAATAAGTTCAACTCGATCGAACTTAGAAAAAACACAATTTTGAATCACAATTTAAATTACAGTAGGTCTGGAAGCTTACTAGTGATTGGAAAACACTCCAATGATCTGTAGGAAGTTTTCCCAAGCCCTGAATCAAAGCATAGAATGTCGGAACAGTTTTTCAAAAATCAGTCGTCGAAGTTTATATGAAAATCTTTGAATTGGCTGTAATTTTTTGATTATGTTCGATGGATTGGAAGAAGAACACCTATGGAGTAATTATACTCAAGCTAGGTCGGTTATTGAAGTCGAATTCATATTGAATTTGGCTTCTAAAACATTATCCTTTGATTTATGCTTCGTCTTCGCCAGCATAGTTTTAGGGTAGGTTTTGACTTCTGATCCTATGGGAATTGATGTTGAGGGAGAGACATGTACGTTGGTGAAGTTTGGACGGATAATGTTGAGTAATGGCGGAGATAATGTTTTTGGAAGGTCGTAGGCGTCGAGTGTGTTTCTCCGACCTTGCGAAGAAGATGACAAAACAACGTCGTTTTGTTTAAATGTGCGCGATGTTGGTGTTTATTCCATCGCCAGGCGTTCCATCTGGCGTTCGGGCGTCTAAGATAACGGGGTTAGCGTCCCGTTAGTTGATCTGGTATGGACCTGGGCGTACGCGTGCTTGGCTACAACTAGTATGCACGGTGTCTTTATAAGCGTTGGATAAAAATCCATTGCTGATTCGATGAATATAATTCCATCTATAATTAAGTCTTTTATTTTCGGCCACACTAGATCAATAGTTTTTATTTTTAATATAAGGGTTATTTGAAATCAAATTTTTAATCATTTATTGCATTTTTCTTCACCAAATTAATACACACAAATATTTTTGGAATCATAATAAAATATTTGTCTATTTATTTTATTTTTGGATATTTTTGGGTATTTTATTTAATTATTTTAAGTCATAAATTACACATAATTTATGTTTAAAACTATAATAAATTATTTGAACCCTTTATAAGTTTATTTTGGGTAAAATAACTACAATATTTTAATCTTAAATTATTTTTGTTTTTTATTTAATTTTTCTAATAAGGGTTCACAATAAATAACCCTAATTTGATTTTCAATTTCTCTTTTGGACTATTTTGAATTAAAAATTGAAAATATTATTTTAAATTTATTAATATTATTATAAATTTGGTTATGTCAAATTTACATGCTTACAAATTCGAATCAATCTATCAATCAAATTATAATTTTGTGACTTGTTTGGTTCAACTAATTTGCGACACAATTTTTGATGGAATACATATTTTAAATTTTTTTTATTATGAGAAACATTAATTTTATAATGTTAGAGTTGAAATCTCAAATAATTCGTTTTTAATACAATTTCTCTCTTATTCCTTAGCTTTATGGACCCCGAAGTTCAAATACACGATGTTCAAATCCCTAGTATTGGAATGACATTTTCTTTAGAAAAGTAGCTTCGCGGATTTTATAACGCTTATGCCCAATCAAAGGGTTTTGACATTTCTAAGCTAGGAGTAAGGAACAGTCCAAATGACAAACAAAAGTGGTTATCCATCGCTTGTGCCAAAAGTGGTGCATGTTCTATAAAGGGGAAAAACATTTTACAATATAGATCTTCCACCAAGACGAGTTGTACGGCTAAGATAAGTATTGTCGTTCAGAATGATGGTGTTGTTGATATAACTAGCATCTTCTATGACTATAACCATATTTTAATTCCTGAAAAGTCGCGACATCTTAGATCTCACAAGGTTCTAGATCCAAGTACAAAGAGAATATTGAATTTAAACGACAAAGCTGGAATTACTTTGTCAAAAACATGTAATCACTTTTAGTTGAAGCTGGTGGATATGATAATATCACTTCTAGTTGAAGCTGGTGGATATGATAATATGACTTTTGATGAGAGAAGTTGTAGAAATTAATCTAATGTGGTTAGGAAATGGTGATGTTGGAGCGTTATGTCAGTATTTTTACTGAATGTAAATCTAATGTTTAAAATTTTTATGCATATGATGTGGACGAGGAAAACCAGATAAAGAATATTTTTGGGCTGACAGAAGATGTTGGGTTGCATACGAGTACTTCTCGGATGTCATCACATTTGACACAACATATTTGACAAACTGCTATGATATGTCATTTTCTCCTTTTGTCGGTGTTAATCATCATGAACAATCATTTTTTCTAGGATGTGGTTATCCAATGAGGATTTAGAGTCATTTATCTAAATGTATTTCCGAACACCCATCATCGATTTTGTCTTTGGCATATAATGAAGAAACTCTCCACTAAATTGTCTTCACGTGCTCATTATAAAAGTATAAAAATGACATTCAAGATATTGTCTATAACTCAATCACAATCGAACAATGTCAAGATAGTTGGATGAAAATGATATATGAGTTTTAGTTATAAGACAATAATTGGTTGAACTCCTTGCACGTAGAACGTGCAAAATATATTCTTGTGTAAGTTAAATGTCACTTCTGAGCAGGCATGTCAACATCTCAAAGAAGTGAATCTATGAATGCTTTTTTAATGACTTTGTTCATTCTAAAACATTCCTAAAACAATTTGTAGAGCAATATGACATGGCCCTTAGAGGAACATAGAGAAGGAAAAAAAATGGATTTTCATTCTTGTAATTCGACTATTCAAATTGTGAGTGGGTATTCATTGGAAAAACAATTTCAGAGTGTATATACAAACGACATTTTTAAGTTTTTCCAGAATAAGGTGAAAGGGTTGATGTTTTGCAACACCTCCATACTTGAAGATGATGGGATAACAACTACTTTGAGTGGTGGAGACCATACAAGGTCATGAAGGAGAAGATTAAAAAGATATTTTTGTAAAGGTAAACTTCACCCCAACGAAGACTTCTGTAAACTATCAATGTCAACTAATTGAGTGCAAAGGACTCCTAGTAGACATATTTTGGCAATTTTGAGAAGAATGAAGGTGAATATGATGCCAGTTAATTATATCTTGGACCGTTGGCACAAATATTTAAAAAGAGGTTATCAAAGTATCAATAACATGTATGATTCTGATATGGGTGATATTGAAAGAAATCGGTATAACTATCTTACTCCAATGATGCAAGAGCTCTAATAAATTGCAGCACAATCTGATAATAATACTTCTTTTTTGGCTGAAGTGGTGAAAGAAGTGAAGGAAAAGTTTACTAAATATTCGACAACATCCACTTCTACACCAACACCTTCTGCACATACAACTTATACACATACACTTTCTTCAAATACACCTTCTACATCAACACCTTATGAACCAACATAATTTATCCACTCTCCCATAAGAGTGAGGACTAGAGGTCGAATACCAATTGAACGTAAACAATCTGTCATCAAAAGAGTTATGAACAAAAGGGGGAAATAAGGTTAATTTCTAAGATGTGATTTTATTTGGATATTTGTAAACTGTTATAAAAACTACATTGAAATACAAATTATTTTTTGTATTAGAGAAATACAACAACAATAGTGCAGGATTTAACACAAGAACAACAACAATGGAATGATCTAGTCTCGACTAAATTTTCCTTCACATCACTTTTATTCTCTCAACCATATCCAGAAGATAATACTTGTTGGGACAACATTCAACAAAATTAGTAATTGTATGAAAATGTTGTATACTGTGATATAATACTTGTGGGGACAACATTCAACGTTAATGTTTTAATGTAAATGAAATTGCAGCTCAGTATATAAGAAATTACAGTTCAGTATATATAAAAAAATATACAAATAGGAATCCAATTACATACAAGCATACCAACTGGTCCAGAACATGTCCATGTTGTGGAGACATAAATCATAATTATGGATTTTCTTATAAGAGTATAAGAGACTAGACCGACCCACATGAAATTATTGCATGGATATAAGTCATAAGTAATTTTATAATGATTGTTTGTTGCAATCCTTAGACCTGAGGTTACCATAGAATCATGCATAAAAGATCAATATGTTTAGACACAATCAAACGTCATTTTTAACTAGATGATTATAAAAGTTGCGATCGGACATATTCTGAATTATGTGGTGGATAATGAATAACTAAGATGAGATTTTTTCCTCTTATTATGAGAGTGATATCTTTGGGCCCTTCGTGTAGGTATGACTGAGAAATGCATGATTGTGCTATAAATGAATTAATAAGTTTATTAATATCATTTAATATATTAGTCTATTTATCGAACAAAAAATGATTTAATTTGATTAGGTGACTTTATCTACGTATTATGTTCAATCACGGATATCATGAGACAGGGGGGTTTTAATAATAATAATACTAATAATAATAATAATAATAATAATAAATAGGCAATTATAGATTACTTCTTCATTTAATATGGTTAGTAGTAATGTCTTTCTAGAAACTAATTACCACTTGTGGGTAAAAATATTTTAGGTCCACTGCCATATTAAATAAGCCTATTTGGTCGCACAACTGAGCAAGTTTTGAAAAATAAAGCTAAGGTCCAAATTTTTATGGGCTTATGAACCCATAAAGTTGTTATTATGGTTTTATTAAATCTTAGCAATATAAATTCTTGTCTACTAGGACTCTTAATTTTTACATACACGCTTGAAAACCCTTTTCAATGGTATATATATATATATATATATATATATATATATATATATATATATACCATTGAAAAGGGTTTTCAAGCGTGTATGTAAAAATTAAGAGTCCTAGTAGACAAGAATTTAAGGCGTTGGATTTCCGCTCACATGTGGATACAAATAGAGGACGTTCGCATCAAGAACTGTCTCGGTAATTATTGAAAATGGAACCAAGTTAGTATACTTATTATGGTATAATCGTTAAGCACGATGAAACGAATTAGGATTTGTGGAAAAAATTGAATGTTGTGTCCGTTGCGCGGCCATATTCTATTGTAGAAAATCCAACATAACCCACGAGTGAGCAAATGGAGGGAACCATGTGCATGCATGCACGGACAAGAATCTTCTTCATAAGAACATTGTAAAAATGGATGGATTTTTGGGTGATTTCTTCTAGCAATCGACCAAGGCGAGCTAACCGAGCCACCTCCATTCAACCAACCATCGTAGACACTACAGTGCTCCAAACCAAGTCCATGAGTAACCAAAATGACAACATTGCACTTAGCTACAACGAGGTATGCCTTGATACGTCATTTTCTTGTAGCGATACTAATTCGTGTTCAAAGGCAGCTGTAGACACCCTATTTTTATACTCAATATTAAAATAAATGATTACGATATAATATGATGATCACACTAAAAGACTAGACCTGAATATTTAAAATAAATAATTAATTTGTGAACCGGTCTTTTTAGCCTATTTCGAGTTAGTTAAAACACAACTTTTTGTATAACACAATTTAAAAAATTAACACCTCGCCTACGATTATGCCAAAAATGGTAAACTTTGAGTATAATATTCTTTTTAAGTTTTTTTATACAAGTTCTCAGAAAAAAAGATAAATATAAAAATAAATATCCACATGAGCTCCATCGTACACAACAATCGGTGTGCGACAGTGCCGGACTAGAGCTCCCACGCGACGGGAGCAATGATGATAGGCAACGACAGTCAAAACTGAGTCAACTCACGCGATTAAAGGCATGGTCAACTTGAGTCAAGACCAGGTTAACTCGCTCACCCGGTCAAAGAAGAGGAAAACATGTGGGAATTTTGAAAATCTGTAGGGCCACGTCACTATCTTCTCTAAAGGTTTGATCGTGGGGTATTCATCGTGCGTTCGCTGGTTTCTAGAAATCATGAAGAAAATGAAGAACACTTTGGTCATTGGGTAATCTTAGGAAAATATGGAAAAATTGAGCTTGCACCACTTTCTTAAAAATATCCCCCAAGGCTCTTGACCAATTTAAGTGACTCCAGTTGCATTGAAAAGTTAAGAGAATCATCTACAATCTCTTCTAGACCAATTTTTAATCAAGATTAAGATCTTCATGAAATTTTAAAACAAGGCAAGAACATGAACGTTTGGTTCAAAAATGAACACCTTGCATTCTAAAAATCGTGGAGGGAGTTGTAGTCCACCAATTTAAGCTCATGATGTATCAAAAGAAATCTAAGAGATAGCTCAATCAAATCATAATTGTCTCATGGTATCATTTAAAGTTTAAAGTATCGCGAGTGCCCACACAAGTCGAGACATGAACATATTTCAATTCTAGAAGCTAACTAAAGATAGGCTCGTGTTCATTTGATCATGACTCGAGCTACACTATACTAATTGGAGTCAATCATCTACCAATGGAAAGTTCATGATCTTAATTTTGTTTTGTAACCAAGTAGGACACACATATCGACCCATATCCCACGCTAAATCTCTCATAAGACAAGGTGGTCATTTTGGAGTCATATGTGTTCATCCTGTGATTCGTTGAGGTACCGTACAAGACATCTCAATTAAAACTTTTGACACTAAAGTTTTAGCCAAGACCTGTACCTTCCCAATGGTACCAATATCAGCTTCCAATTTGTATTGAGTCGATCAAAAATGTCATTTGAAGCTTGTTGCCCATTCAGTCGAATTGAATAAGACCAAATATCTTCATCAACGAATGACATGAGTTATACTCACCTATTCAAAAACTTAAAACATGAATTTTGTGGCCTCGGTTTGGGCTTTCCAAAAGGCCCAAGCACGACCCATTTGGTCTAGCATTGAGGCTGAATTCCTTATTTAACCGGAAAGCCAACTTGAACTTAAAATCCTGAATTTGTCCTACCTACATAGCTAATATAAATTAGGGATTTCAGTTCTCATTTTTCAAACTAATCTCAGACTTCCATAACTGTAAGAGAGAGAGAACATAACCTCTCTAGAGAACTGCTGCACTCGAGCTTGAAGAAACTGCCTCGGATGATTTCCTTGATCAAGAGCTTCCTTGATTGTTACTACTTCCTTTACTAATCCTCCTAACACCATTCTAAGGTAACTCAAGGTGTTTGTGGACCACCTAACTCTTACGAATCTGATTTCTTAAAAACAAGTATAAGTCACTTATTATTATTTATTAGATTACTGTTATTGTTTATAGTCGGTGTATAGATCATATATTGGTGTGTTTGAGTGTTGGTTAATCCCTAACTACTATACCTAGACACGGTTTATCCTATAACTAATTGAAGTTGATAATTGAATATATCCTAATCGATATGGAAAGAATCTGTAGGCCTTGTTCTTGAGCTTTGATTCAAGAACCATGGCCATGTATCACTCATACATATAGGGTCGGTCCTAGGTTAAGCCCAGCAAACCCAAGGACTAGTGCAGCCAGGGAAACTCATTTGATAAAAACAAATAAGATTGTTAGTTAAACTTAATTTATTTTTTAAACATAAAATTGTGTAGCAAATTGATTTAGGAGGAAAAATAAGAATTTTATTTAGCTATGGATTCAAATCTCATAAAATTGTTTTTTTTAACTAAAATTAGCGCAGCTAATTTTTTTTTCACGTCTTTCTCGGGGTCGGCACTAGTTGTGCATGTGGAGAAAGACATAACCTACCTCGACAAAACTCTTGATGTAATTGTCGTCGAAGAAAGAAGTGCCAGAAGTCTTTGAATTCTTCATTAAGGTCGCGAAAAAAGATGGACGGTGAACAATTTGTGGAATGCAGGTTGACGGCACAAGAAGAATAAGGAGATGGGAAAGAAGAACAACCACATGGAAAGAAAAAAAAAAGCTTAAACTTACTAAAGAAAGAAGGGGTAAGGGGAAAATAGGGTTATGAATTGAAATATGACGTGTAAAAAATATATTTAATAGTAAAATCCAATAGTCATATCACATACTTCAACTTAAGGTGTTTTAAATGAGATCAAACCCATGATCTCTTATGAACCACATTTGTTACTTAACTGAATTATTTATATATAATAGAGCAAATTACTTAGGAGGCTTCTAATTACTTCGATCGTTCACTTTTAGCCCTTAAATTAATTGTTAAAACAAATCAGCCCTTCAACTTTTAAAAAAGTCACTAATGACCCCTTCCGTCAACCTTTTTAGTTAAATATAACGGTTTAAGTCTAAAATATTTTTTTTATATATATTATCTTTAATCATATTTTTTATATTTATATATATAATTATTAAAATGTTTATATTTATATATATTTTATTAATTTTTATATTTATATAATTATTAAATCTCTTATATATATATATATATATATATATATATATATATATATATATATATATATATATAATTTATATAAATTATTTTAAACTTTATTTTATATAGATATAGATAAAAATAAATAATATATATTTATATTATATAAAAAATTTAATAATTATATAAATATAAAAAATAATAATATATATATATATAATATTATATATAAGCGATTCAATAATTATATATATAAATATAAAAAATAAGTTTAAAGACAATATATAAAAAATTAATATTTTAGCTTAAGCAATGTTGACGGAAGGGCCATTGGTGACCTTTCTAAAAGTTGAAGTTAGAAAGGCGCGATTTGTTTCAAAAATTAGTTTGAGGGCTAAAAATGAGCGATCAGAATAATTAAAGGGCCGCCTAAATAATTTTCCCTATATAATAATCATAATGCTTAAAGTCAATAAGTACCACATTAATCCACGATCCGTAAATAATCTACGTTATTAAGTATTTTCTTTTTTCTCTCTGTCTCTTTCATAATTAAACTAGCATGAAATGCACAAATAATAATATATATAAAATATTATTTTTATTTATAAATATTTTAAATAAAAATAATATTATTCAAATCTAATTACTTTAAAATTAATTTTTAAAAATTAAATTTAAACTTAAACTTAATATTAACATATATTTTAGGAAAAAAGTTCACTTAGACGTATGTACTTGTATAACTAGCTCAATTACGTCACGTATGTACTAATAAAATGTCATTTAAACCTATATACTAAGTATGTATTATTAATAGAAGGTCATTTAAACCTATATACTATCAAAAATTGGCTCACTTAGCCTCTTTTAGTAAATCATAGTTAAATTTTATTTTTTAATTTATATATTTATAAATTAAATAATAATATAATTTATCTCTCCTTATTTTTCATTAATAAACAATTTATTTTTATCTTTTTCATAAAAAAATTATTTTTTTTATATGAGTATTTATTATTGATTATTTTAATTATATATATATATATATGAGCATTCATCTTTAATTATTTTAACTTTAAATTTATTCTTCTTTTTTATATTTTTTTTTCTTATATTAACTTTAATTATTAATTATTTGGTCCCAATGATTAGATAAAACAATAACTTATCCTTTCAACAATAAAAATTCTTCAACACAAAAAAAAATTAATTAATAATCAAGAATTTGATAATAATAATAATAATAATAACAACTCATTCATAAAACAACTAAAAAGTAATTATCAAATATTAAACAAAACAATGTTCTTTACTACTACTATAAATCATGAATTAAAAATTAAATAAAAAATTATTAATTTCGTTTTTGTTCATATTAAAATAAATAAGAAAGAAACCCTTCAAAAAATATTACAGTAAAATATAAAATTCATAAATAAGTTGTTAAATTTTTGAGAATTTAAGAATTATGAAAAATATAAACTGATAAAAAAATGAAAATAAAATAAAAAAGAGAAACTAATATATAAATAATAAGAATTTTGGAATTAAATAAATTAAGAAAATATATTAATATTTAATTAATAAATATATAAATTAAAAAATAAAAATTAACCATGATTTATTAAAAGACTAAATGAGCCAATTTTTGATAGTACGTAGGTTTAAATGTCCTTTATTAGTATATACGTCTAAGTGAGCTAGTTGTACAAGTACATACGTCCAAGTGAACTTTTTTCCTATATTTTATCCCTTCGGCACCCACTTAATTTCTCAATTGACCCTTATCTTATAACTCACAGCACCCACTTAATCCCTCAATTGACTCTCATCTTATAACTCACACTTTTTTCATATGCATTTTTCATTCATCGGCAAACCACACGTCAATCATAGTCGACCTCAATTGATGAGACACCTCTTATATATCGTCAAACTCAACCATTAACCCTCATATTGACCCTCATCTTATGACTCACACATTTTCATATCT
The DNA here is from genome assembly GCF_907164915.1 of Impatiens glandulifera. Classification (NCBI taxonomy): domain Eukaryota; kingdom Viridiplantae; phylum Streptophyta; class Magnoliopsida; order Ericales; family Balsaminaceae; genus Impatiens; species Impatiens glandulifera. The sequence continues at coordinate 54,352,963 of NC_061862.1, read as the reverse complement.
CTCTTTATCCCCTCGACAAACTACCCACTAACCTTAATCTTGTGGCTCACACTTTTTCATATGCCTCTATCTCTCATCAAACAATCACCAATCTTAATCAACCTCTCTTTTACTCTCACTTCAATAAATCAAAAACCAATAACAATTAATCACAAACCTCTTATCCAAAGTCAAACCAACCACTAACCACCATCTGACATTCATCTCATTACCTCACACTTTCAAATGCTCGTCAAACCAACCATTAATTCTAACCTCACACTTTCAAATGCTCATCATACCCACCATTAATTCCGACCTCACACTCGACAATTCACCCACCACCCGACCTCTATCTCGTGACCTCAGACTTTTAAATGTTCGTCAAACTAACCACTAATTTTGACCTCACACTCGAAAAACCATCCACCATTCGACCTTCATCTCGTGACCTCACACTCGACAAACCACCCACAATCCGACCTTCATCTTGTGACCTCACACTTTCAAATGCTTGTCATACCAACCATTAATTCTGACCTCATACTCGATAATTCACACCCACTACCTGACCTCCATCTCGTGACCTTGGACTTTCAAATGCTCGTCAAACCAACCAATAATTTCGACCTCACGGTGACAGATGTCTATCATTTATTTAAAAGTTGAGTCATCATATATTATAGAACCCTAGTCTTAAGCATGAAATATGAACACTTAAATTGCTAGACCATTTATGATTGTTGAAATAATTTTATTATTTTGTGTATGTATATATATTTTGTATTTAATATTTATTACCAATTAGTTAATTTTTATATTAACATAAAAATTATATATACTCATAAATAAAATATTATATATATATGGTAATAGAAAATAAAATTTAATTAAGAAAAAATGTGAGGTCACGAGATGGAGGTTAGGTGGTGGGTGGTGGATGGTGAATGGTTTGTTAAGTGTGATGTCGGAATTAGTGGTTGGTTTGACAATCATTTGAAAGTATGAGGTCACGAGATGGAGGTCGGGTGGTGGGTGGTTTGTCGAGTGTGAGGTTAAAATTAATGATTGGTTTGACGAGCATTTGACAATGTGAAGTCACGAGATAAATATCAGGTGGTGGTACCTTATATATATTATATTATTTTTCATCAATAATTTTATATAAATACATTTTATCTTTTATCATACCTTTTTTTCTCTCCTTTTATATATATATATATATATATATATATAATATTTTCTTGATGAGTATAAATAACTTTTATAATAATATAAAATTTAACTTATGGTAATAAATATTAAATACAAAATATATATACATACATAAAATAATAAAATTATTTTAACAATTATAAGTGGCATAGCAGTTTAAGTGTTCACATTTCATGTTTAAGACCATGGTTTGAATCCCAAAACATGCAAATTTATATTTTCAAGAATGTATTCTTGACTATAATATATGGTGCCGCAAATTTTAAACAAATGTTAGGCATCTAAAAGTGTGAGGTCGGAATTATTGGTTGGTATGACGAGGATTTGAAAGTGTGAGGTCACGAGATGGAGGTCGGGTGGTGGGTGGTTTGTCGAGTGTGAGGTCAGAATTAGTGGTTGGTTTTGCGAGTATTTGAAAGTGTGAGGTCACAGTTGGAGGTCGGGTGATGGGTGGTTTGTCGAGTATGAGGTTGAAATTAATGATTGGTTTAACGAGCATTTGAAAGTGTGAGGTCACGAGATGAATGTCGGGTAGTGGTTAGTGGTTGGTTTGACGTTGGATTAGATGTCTGTGATCAATTGGGATTAGTGTTGATTTGTTGAAATGGGGAGTAAAAGAGAGGTTGAATAATATTGGTGAGTGGTTTGTCGAGGGACAGGGGCATATAAAAAAGTGTGGGTCACAAGATTATGATCAGTGGATGGTTTGCCAAGAGGATAAAGAGGCATGTGAAAAAGTGTGAGTCACAAGATGATGGTCAATTGAAAAGTTAGTGGTTGAGTTTGACGAGATATAAGAGGTGTGTCATCAATTGAGGTTGAGGTCGACTAAGATTGGTGGATGATTTGTCGAGGGGATAAGAAATGCATATGAAAAAGTGTGAGTCACAAAATGAAGGGTCAATTGAGGGTTAAGTGGGTGCGTTGAGGGGATAAAATATATGTTAATATTAAGTTTAGATTAAAAATTTAATTTTATAAAATAAAACTAATTTTAAATTAATTAGATTTGAATAATATTAATTTTATCTAAAATATTTATAAATAAATAATATTTTTTATATATTTTAAGTTAAAAATGAAATGACATTTACGTTTAACATATTTATAAATATTAACTGTGTTAGTAAGAATATTAAATATATAACAAAATATTATAAAATATTATAACGAGAATTTTTTATATTATAAAAAACACAAAAGAGAATCTTAAATTTGTTATTTATTCATTTTAATTTTTAATTAAATGTATTTTTTAATTAAAGAGAAATAAACTCATGCTCAACATGCACTAGCTAGTCAAAGCTCTCTATCCATCCGCATCATTATAAGTTTTATAACCAACTTAATAATAATAATAATAATAATAAATTGTCGCCTTCCTCCCAACCTTCCTTGTTATTAATGAGAACTCTGGAAAGGTCCCTGCTTTCTATTGTTTCAGTTACATTGAGAACTCCATTTTTTCTGCGTAAAGGAAATACAGATTGATTTTCAATGAAAGATTATTTTCCCGTGAGATTGGTGGACCCAAACAAAAATTGAAGATCTTCTTCTCCTCCTCCTCCGTAAGAGTTCTGATTCAGAAAGTGAGGTGACAGAGAGAAGAAGATACATACAATATTCACTCATCATTACTAACTAGCAAGTACTCTGCTTTATTAATGCATGGCTTAGACTGTCAAGCAGTGAAAGCAAATCATACACCCATTTGTCTCGATTTCATCCTTCAATTATTTGCTCGAGAAAATGAACCATAAGCGAGATTTTCTGGGTTTTAGATATAGTTGAAAATCAAGACTATGATTATTCAAGATTTCAAGTACACGATGATCTAGAAAGTTATAGGGAGAGAGGGAGAGAGAGAAGCATATTCCAGCTAGCCAAGATTATCAAGGAAGGAAAGATGAATGGGGAATATAATTAATCTGAGTACTTTTTTTTTTTGAATTTCAAGGTGAGAGGATCAAGAACATCCCTTTAAACTCTTTTTTTTCTCTCTCTCTCTCTCGTATAGCTTTGGAATGCTTCACTTTTTGTTGGTTTGTGCATGTAATTCATGCCTAATTTGACTGTATAAAAATAATACATATTTATCAATCACAAGTTGTTAAGCAATTAACTCATTTAATTTATATCTAAACAATAAAATGTAAGCAAATTTATTTGAAAGTTATACTATTTTTCTTTTCTTTTTTTGTTGTTAACTATTTCATTAGAGCTTGGTTTTAAATGTGATAATATTCTATTTTAAAATAAAATTTTGAATGTAACTCATATAAGTTAAAAGAAAAAAATTTAATTTATAAAATATATGTATAATTAAGTTAATTTATATAAATTAATGTGACTAAAATATTTACAGAAATAGATGCTTCTAAGAATATTTATGGTTATTGAGAGGCAAAATAATATATAAAAAAAAATTAATTAGATATAAATTCATAAATATTTAAATATTATATCTATATTAAAAATGGGATAACATGTTTAAGATATTGTATACATTTAATCTAATTTAAATTGTCTCCTAACATATTTGTTTGAAATGGTTTATTATACCTTTAATAATGTTTAAATTACTTCGTAAAGATCTACCATCATTTAGGATGTTATAACATTGTTAATTTTAGTTGAAAATAGGCAAAAATTTCTCATATATATGGTATATCTATTTTTTTTTAAGTTTTTTAACGGGTAAAACTCTCACATTCGTTTTTATATGACTTTTTCTACTTAATTCTCAAACACGATGCAGTTTTTCAACTCTATTTTCAAACAACGATGTTGCAAACTAAGCGACAACGAATACTATTCATTTTAACGAGGGCAAAAACTATCGGTGAAAGACTATTTGCCCTAGTTGATAGTTTTCACTGAGGGCGGTAAATGTTCTCGAAAGGTGTCGGTAATTCGACTATCGGTGAAAGAAAATTAATTAGTATCACCGAGAACATTTGTAACCCTCGAAGATAATATTATCACCGAGAGCAATTAGTGCTCTCGGCCATAATTCAATTCTTTTACCGAGAGTAGAGCCAATACTTTCGGTGATAATCATAAATAATTACTGAGAGCCTTTCTTTAGGTCTCGGTGATACTCTTAAATAATTACCGAGAGCAGATGTTTATTTCTCTTGGAGATAATGAGTTTTTTTAAATGAAATGGTTGTAAACCGATTGTTACCTATTTAAAACAAAATAATTTCAGAAATCATACACAATTTATAACAAAAATATACCAAATTTTATATACAAATAAACCAAAATCAAATTTATTCAACAATACAGTCATCCAAAAATCCATCAAATACCAGTCAATGTTCTAAAAGATAAAAGCTAGTTCTAAATAATATATCATATACAAGACTCATTCAAAGTTGGAGGTGGAGGTAAAAGATATCTCGCCATAAATGTTGTTAACTGGTTCTGGAATTCTTCTTTTTGTCTTTTCAATTGTTTTTGTGTCTCAAGTGTTTGCTCATGTATCACATTTACTTGCTTCTATAATCGAGAATCTAGATGTTCTTTTTTCGAAGACTCGGCCTGTAATTCTCTACGCAACTACTAGAGCTCTTGCTCCCTCCACTGCAATTGGTTTCCACACCATAAATCTCCTTGAAACTGGGTGGGCCTCACTCCAGATCCCATCCCAATTATCCTATTGTGCCCTTGTCATCCAAAAACATTCTCTTCCAGATCATATTCGGACATATCAGGATTTCTCTCCATCGTCTGATGCATCACATCTTACAAAATGTAACAAAAGTTGATTACTTATTTATAAAAACAATTAGTAAGTGAAATATGAATGAAGTACACTTACAATCTTCTCATGTACAATATTGTGGCTAAATGAGTAAAAGATATACAATATGAATGAAGTACACTTACAATCTTCTCATGTACAATATTGTGGCTAAATGAGTAAAAGATATACAATAGTCATATAGTTATCGAATTAGAAAATTGTCGTTGGATGTACATTTTTTTACTAGTTTGGGTCTATTAAGTTTTCTTATACGAGTTTTTCTACAATTTTCCCCTAAATCCCAAATTCTTTTACTAACATCATTTTTTTATTTTCCATTTGACACGTTCACTATTTTCTCCTCCTTCATCGATTCTCTTCAATTAATCAATGGAAGAAAACTACTTACAAGCTTCAATAAAAATTTAGGCTCTTTCAAGCCTGTACAAAATGAACTATACAAAATGAAGAATCTAAATTCAAGTATGAACAACTCTTGTTCTATGGTTGAAATCCAACCCTTTTGATAATTAATTTACAACCATCAATAGTCTAATGTGTCAACTAGGTTGCGTTTCTAAGATTTGGGTTAAGATTTATTTCGTCTAATAAACTAATTCAGTCTTCAAATTAAATTACAATTATTCTCACTTTCAATTCATTCTCTCTAAGAAGATAACCTCCCTTTTGATGTAGGTCATGTTTGACCAACCAATTCAAAGCATGCAGATTTCGTCGATTTTTACTATTTCGTTACGTATAATAGTTGAAATGTACTTGTTTAATCGAGAAAATAAATTTTGAATTATTTTGAGGTGGATGCATATGAAGAAGATGGAAGAGAACCTGTGTGTCTGAAGATGGTCGATGTTTTTATTAGTTTGCAACATTGTTGTCTGAAAATGGTGTGAGTAGCTGCATTATCATTTAAGAATGAAAATAAAGAAGTAATCTGAAATCGAAAGTGAGAGTTTTGCACTTAATAAGACTTTAAAAACTAAAAAATTAATATATCACGTATTGAGAAACATATGTCTATTTCAACCAAAATTAACGGTGTTATAATATTTCAATAAATTTTAGATGTTCAGGGATTAAATTTAAACAAAATGATGTATTAATATATATTTTAAACTAAATTAAATGTATAGACATTATAATATTTTCCAATTAAACAATATATATTAGAGGTTTTTTTGGTATAAAGATTTTTTTTTATCAAATTTTTTTTTATCAGAATCTTAGTTCGATTTGGGTAATTAAATAACTCAATTCAAAAAATATCATTATATTCTACTCTCATTTATTACATCACTCAATTCATAAATCAAAATATTAAAATATCTTAGATTTTAAATTATTACTTTTTATTTTATCATTATATATTAATACCTTTAAATTATTCTATCAAAAAAATTATACCGCTCCTCAAAATCAATATCAATCATTACTTTTTAATAACTAAATTTTTTGAAAAACACAAATCCAAACCAAATCTTAATTTATTAAACTAAAATACCAAAATTCATTTACTTATTTTTATAAAATTAAAATTTTAAATAAACTATTATAATAATTTAATCAATTAAAAATTTAAATAATAACTTTTTTTTTCAAATACCTTAGAACTAGATATTCGGTTGAGAATTATAAAGAAATATAATCATAATTCATATTCAAACATCAATTTATGCTTTATTTAATTCAATTCATTAAATAAAATATACTTTATTTATTTATTTTTAATATTATTATTTTTAATTATGAAGAGCTAGTCGTCACCCCCACAACAATTACTCTACTTTTTCATTCAAATTTTAAATATAATTATATATTAATACCTTTAAAACTAAAAAAAAAACAATCTATTCAAAATTCACTATACGAATAAGTAATAGATTGATATTTTTTTAAATATTTTTACCTAAAATTTAAGCATCTCATATTATATATTTTCAACTATCAATTCATTGATTAAAATTTTCTTGTTTTATTTTTTTTATAAATTTTAACTATAATAAAATATTATTATTATTTAACAAATTAAAATTTTAAATATTTGTTAGGATTTGTATCTCCTAAATCTAACATATTTTTTATGAAAATGAAGAAGAAATATAGAGTTTTTGTCTCACACTTTTTTTTTTGAAAAATGGTTTAACATCATTTCATTAAAAAGTCCAAAAGTGGAAGGGGTCAATAATCAAAACTAGACAAACTCTAGTTTTGATTGTAAGATGACAAATAAAAGACCCAAAAGTTTCTGAATAGTGACAGTCAAATCACATTACAAAACACAGATTATAATGAACAAAGACTACAATCTAGCTATCCCAACCTATGTTATCTCCATATCCGCCTTTTGACCATATTGCCTTCTTCCACGTCTCATTCTTTTGCGTTCTTCATTAAATGAGATTGAATTAAAACTGATGATGATGTTTGTCTACTCTTATTGTTTAATCTTCCTTTATATGAACTTGTACTAACATAATAAAATGTATTCTTCTTTTGGATTTAAGGGTTTTTATCACTACTTTTCTCAATTTCAATTTTACGTGTTTGAGGATCAACAACCTTAGTTTCCTCTGTGTTTTTCTTCTCTGTTGTATCTTTGATTTCATCTTCTGCCTCTTCATATTCATTGTCTTTAGGTTTATCTTCTTCAGTATCCCCTATTTCATCAGTTTCAGTTATTTCTTCATTATTTGATTTTACCTTGTTTTCTTTCTCTACATAATTACTTTCTTCCTTCTCTGATTCTTCCTTGATTTCTTCCTTTGTCTCACACTTTATCTTTATAGAATTATGTCTTACTAATGTAAACCCTTAATAATCACATATTTATATACTAAACATTAAGGTAATAAAATATAAATAACTTTTGGTTAGGCCCAAGCCCAAAACCAAACACAAACCCAATAAACTCTAATTAACAATTGTAGAGTTTATTATAAGTGTAGGCTCCATAACTCAACAATCTCCCACTTGGAGACTAACTTCATCATCTCTCGATAGGTAGCGGCTTTCCATCCGATGTCTTAACGAAGAAGACCAACTGAAGTTGCACACAACTTTAGTTTCTCTTTTGTCACAGTTTTCGTCAGCATATCAACTGAATTCTCACTTCCATTAATCTTCTCAAAAGCTAATACTCCATCTTGTAAAGTTGACCAGATGAAATGATAACGAACATTTATATGCTTTGTCCTTTCATGATAAACTGGACTCTTTGCCAAATGAATGACACTTTGACTGTCGCATCGCAACACACTTCCCTCATAGTCTTGACTCAATTCTCAGAAGAAAAAAAATTGTAATAACATCATCTCCTTAGCAGCCTCTGTCACAACAACATACTCTGTCTCATAACTAGAAAGAGCAACAATCTTCTACAATTTTGAAACTCAACTGATTGCAGTACCTCACAAAGTATAAATACATCCTATTGTGCTCTTCCTACTATCAACATCACCACCATTGTCAACATCAACATATCTTTCCAAACCCATATTAGACTTTTGAAAACACAAAGTGAGACATGTACTTCCTCTTACATATCGTAGTATCCATTTTACTACTTCTCAATGTTGTCTACCCGGGTTTCTCATGAATCTGCTAACAACTCTCACTATATGTGATATGTCTTTTCTTATACAAACTATTGTATACATAATACAACTAATGGCAAAGTCATATGGAACAGTGGTCATGTAATTTTTCTCCTCCTTTGTTGAAGACGATTGATCTTTAGATAGTTTGAAGTGAATAGCTAAGGGGAGATAACTGGTTTTGCATAATACAAGTTGAACCTGCTAAGAAATTTCTTCACATATTCTTCACAAGCTTGAGAACTTCTACATCCCTAAAAATTCTCATCCCATGAATTTGTTTTGCAACACTCAAATCCTTCATTGCAAACTTTTCAGACAACTATTTCTTGAGCTTGTTAATCTCATACAAGCTTGCTCCAATAATCAACATGTCATCAACGTAAAAGAGCAGAATAATGTACGATTTATCAAACCTCTTGATATAGCAACAATGATCAACTTCACACATCAGAAAATTGTTACTTTTCATAAAGCTATCAAACTTCTTATACCATTTCTTTGGAGCCTATTTCAAACCATATAGAATCTTCTGAAGCTTACACACAAGCTCATCTTTCCCTTTGATTTTAAATTCTTCTGGTTGTCGCATGTAAATCTCTTCATCTAAATCACTATGAAGAAAAACAGTTTTGACATCTATTTGTTGAAGATGAAGGTCTACTTTCACAATTAAACTCAAAATAGTTCTCATTGTCATCAATTTAACTACTAGAGAGAAGATCTGATTGTAGTTAATACCTTCTTTCTATTGAAATCTTTTCACAACCAATCTTGCCTTGTACCTCATGGTTTTATCATGAAGATCCATTTTTTGTAAAGTGTTTTCTTTCCCTTTGGTAGCTCATTGAACTCCTAAGTCTAATTCAACGTCAAATAGTTCATCTCATCTTTTATCGCATACTCTCACTTAACTGATTCATCAGATTGTATTTCTTCCTCATAGAATTCAGGTTTACCTCTATATGTCAACAAGATATAGTTTAGAGATGGAGACCACCTCTCAACTGGTTTTCAAATCCTTGACGATCTTCTAATCTATATAACATGTGTTTGTTGATTTGCCTTTGGGGCCATGTTCTCAACGATTTTATCTTCAACAACACACTAGTCTTCTTTGACAGTTAGTATATATTTAGTTGAAAATTCTCTCAAATCAACCGTACAAGTATCTTCTAACTTAGAATCACCATCTGATGTCTTCCCAACACATTCTTTGTAGAGAACTTGTTTATTGAAGATAACATTTCTGCTACGAATGATCTTCCGATTTTGATTACTCCAAAAACGATAACCAAACTCGATATAACCATAACCAATGAAAAAATATTTATTAGACTTTGAATCAAGCTTGCTCCTATCACATTTATTAATGTGAACATATGATAAACAACCAAACACTTTCAAATAAGAAAGGTTTACCTTTTATTACTCTAGACTTCTTCAGGAATTTTGAATTCAAGAGGATAAAGGATCCTCTGTTTATCAAGTAGGCAGCAGTATTGATAGCTTCTGCCCAGAAGGTTTTAGGCAGCCCTGCATGCAATCTCATGCTATTAGCACGTTCGTTCAATGTTCAATTCATACGTTCATCTACTCCATTCTTTTGAGGCGTTTGGGAAATAATCTTCACCATATTTATCTCATTTACATCACAATATTCTTTGAAATCTGAACTAATGTACTCTCATCCGTTGTCGAATCTCAAGCATTTAACATTCTGATTTGTTTCATTTTCAACCAAAGCCTTCCATTTTTTGAAAACCACAAATACATCAGATATGTTCTTCATAAAATATACACATACCTTTCTCGTTGAATCATCTATAAACGTCAATTAGTAGTGTGATTCACCAATAGAAGAAACAGGTGCAAGTCCCCACGCATCAGTATGTCCCAACTTTAGTCTTTCTTTTTTGAAATCCTTCCTAATCTTTAAAAAACTCATTCGTTTCTGATTTTCAAGAATGTAGTTTTCACATAACTGATGTTCAACAAACTTCAGTTCTGGAATTTGTCCATTCTTCAAAAGTATTTTCATCATTTTTTGCTCATGTGGCTCAACCTGCAATGCCACATCTCATTGTTCTTCGAGTAATCAAATACAGCAGCAATTGTTTCTCTTCAAGTTGAAGTCATGTATAACGTTCTAGTTTTGTGACCTCAAACAACAACTATTGCTCTTTTAGTCACCTTTCACATACCATTTCCACAACTAAAATGGTAACCTTATTCATCAAGTTGTGTAACAGAAATTAGATTACGCATTAAACTTGGATTTTATCTCACCTTATAAATCTTCCAAACATAACAATTTTCCATATTCAATTTGATGTGCCACATGCCAACAATATCTAGTGGCTCACCATCTGTGAGATAAACTTTCACACAGTTTTTAGTCACATAATTCTCCATTAATTCTTCGTGGACAATGGTGTGGAAAGACGCTCCCGAGTCCAAAACCCATGAATCTATCGGGCTATCAACAGACATAAATAACGCATCAGTGACAGTTTCTGTAATAACGTTGGCTGCAACATTTTTATCATCATCGTTTTTCTTTAGAGCTTTATAGTTCCTTTTCAAATAACTTTGTTTACCACAATTCCAACACTCAAATGTCCACCCAGACTTGGACTGACTCCTCTTGCTCCTCGACATAGATCTGCTCTTACCTTGGTTGAAATTTCTATCATTACTTCTGCCAAGGGCGGAGTCAGGATGAAAAATTACTTGGGACTAACTCATTTGCCCGATTTATTCACTTAGTTTGCCTCATTTTTTTAATTTAGGTGGGGCTAGAGTCCACCCTAACCTAAGAAATTTTTAATTTAGGTGGGGTTGGAGCCCACCCTAACCCAAGCGTGGCTCCGCCCCTGAATTTTGCCCTTGTTTTCTACATTCAGAATAGGACCTTTGAAATCAATTTTACTAACCTCTTCAGCAATAATACAATCTATAATTTTAACAAATTTCAGTTTAGCATTTCTAACTACTAATTGTTGCACTCATAGGTTCCCAGTTATTTGGTAGAGACGCTAACAAAATCAGGGCATTAACTTCTTCCCCAAAATCAATCTCAACAGATAGCAATTGATTCACAATTGTATTGAATTTATTCAAATGAGTAGTGATAGAAGTACCATCAACTATTCTTAAGTAAAAAAGTCTTTTTATTAAGTGTACCTTGTTGTTAGTAGATGGTTTCTCATATATATCAAAAAGAGCTTTCATCAGACCCATAATGGTCTTCTCCTTTTCTACATTGTGAGCAACCGTTTTGACTAGCGTTAATCGAACAACTTCCAAAACCTATCTATCAAGGAGTTTCCATTCAGCTTCATCCATCTTCTCTGGTTTCTCACTCAAATTAACATGAAGTTTCTTTCCATAGAGATAATCTTTAATTTGCATCCTCTAGAAGGCATAATCTGTCCCATCGATTTTTTCAATCCCATGTCCTATACTATTCTCGTTTGTCATCATTTTCAATGTTCAGATCTATCCTAACTACTCTAATACTAGTTTCTAGGATTTGTATCTCTCAAATCCGACCTACTTAAACGATCTGTAAAAACGCGAGAAAGAAGAATACAAGAAATACAATTTTATAGTGGTTCACTCAAAGTGAGTTACGTCCATTTCAGCCGCCACCAAATTTCACTATGAAGAAGGAGAATGAATACAGAATTTTTGTCTCACACTTTATCTCTCTAGAATTATGTCTTACTAATATAAACTCTTAATAATCACATATTATTATTTAAAAAGGCAAAAAAATTTAAATAACTTTTAATCAGACTAAGCTAAAAATCAAACTGACCAAATAAACTCTAATTAACAATTTTAAAATTTATTATAAACCTAGAATTTTTAACTCAACAATAATAACTTTTAAAAAATAAATTCTTCTATTCAAATCCACAATACTCCTAATAAATAACCAATATCAAACCAGCTCGATTCCCTATTCCCTCTAGAATCATTTTCCCTCTTTTAAATCTTGTCTAAAAGTTGTTTGATCTTGAGTTTTTTTTTCTTTTTCAAATAACTTTATTTGATAAATAGGAAAATATTTATTTAAGATTTATTTAAAATAAAATTTTAAAATTCTATTTTATATTTAAAATTTAAATTTAATATAAAAAAGTAAGAATTTTATTATTAAAATAAAATTTTAAAATTCTATTTTATATTTAAAATTTAAATTTAATATAAAAAAGTAAGAATTTTATTATTTTTATTAATAAATTTAATGATTTGATTAGTTATAATATTTTGGTGTGATAAAAAAGTAAATTAATAAAACTAAAACAACCATATAACGAGATCTAAGAGCTTGTTTGATCTTAAGTATTTTCTTTTCATTTTTTAAAATAAGTTTATTTGATAAATAAAAAACTAGTTATTTAAGATTTTTTTTTAAAATAAAATTTTAAAATAAAATTTTATATTTAAAATTTAAATTGAATAAAAATAAAATAAGAAGTTTTGATATTTTTATTAACCATTTGAATGATTTAATAATTAGAAGGATAATGATGGAATAAAAATAAGCAATTTAAAAAAAACTAAAATAACCATAAGATAAAAGTAAAACAAGATCTAAGAGCATGTTTGATCTTCATTAATTTATTTTTTACTTTTTCCAAAATATCATTTGATAAATAAAAAAATAGTTATTTAAAATTTATTTAAAATAAAATTTTAAAATATCATTTTATATTTAAAATTAAAATTTAATTAAAATAAATTAATTTTTTTAATTTTTTTATTAATAAATAAAATGATTATATAAGTATATAATAAAAAAACTAAAATAACCCTTTATCTCACCTTATATCAAACTGGAGATCTAATATGTTTGATATTGATTTTTCTTTTGAATTTATATTCAAAATCTAATATTTTTTTATCTTTTTACTTCTTTTATTATCAATTATTCTATCATTCAAATATTAAAATACTATTTATTTAATATATTTATTTTTCATATATTTAAATGTTAGAATGATTATTATACTTTAAAAAACTACTTTTTACAAAAAAAAATTTTTATCTATAAACCAAATTCAAATAAATAAAAAAAACTCAATATCAAACAAGCTCTTAGATTTGCTGTATGGACAGAAAAGGTCCGTTAATTCTTGTTGGATGGGAGAAGGAGAGAAAGAGAGAGAGAGAGAAAGATTCAGGCTTTTTGAATTTAATTAATTTTAAATTGTTCCCTTTCTGTGACAACCTTTTTGTCTTTATCATGCAGGTTCTTCACGAGGCTTGTGTCAGATTTCCATTTATTTATTTATTTATATTTCTCTTTTAAATAATAATAATAAATGTGCCCACATTTGAAATCGACTTACTTACTACTTATTCAATCTCTTCTTAAATCCTATCTTCTTCTTCTTCCCATTCATTCTCTCTCTCTCTCTCTCAAATATTTTCAAGAAGAAATGGGGAAAACTATCAGATGGCTGCGGGGTTTACTTGGAATGAAGAAAGAAAAGGAAAAAACAGAGAATCCCATTTCATCTGACACCACTAAGGAGAAGAAAAGATGGAGTTTTGCCAAGAACAGCACCACCACCACCGATTTTGTACCTCCTCAATCAGGAGGTACTGAATCTTCCTGGAATATGAGATCTTACCTCCTTACAGAAACAGAGGATCAACAAAACAAGCACGCAATCGCAGTAGCTGCCGCCACAGCTGCCGCCGCCGATGCCGCCATAGCTGCTGCTCAGGCAGCCGTAGCTGTTGTGAATCTCACTAGTCAAGGCAGAGGAACAATGCTTTCCGGCGGTGGTGGAAGATATAGATTCGCCGCCGTCAAGATCCAGAACGTTTTCAGAGGATATTTGGTAAATAATGAATTTATTGTTTTTCTAAACTTTTTTCAAATTTAAACCAAACTAAATTCTTTTCAAATAATCCTTTTTTTAGGCTCGTAAGGCATTGAGGGCATTGAAAGGATTGGTAAAGCTACAAGCTTTAGTAAGAGGGTACCTCGTACGAAAACAAGCAGCAGCAACTCTTCATAGTATGCAAGCTCTTATTAGAGCTCAAGTCTCTGTTCGATCTCAAAGAGCTCGTCTTCGAATCAGATCTCAACAGGTATTTACTACTGAATAAATCTCTTCGCTTATTTTCTTTTCTTACTGTTTAATTTTTATCAGGAGAAACAACAACAATACGATGAATTTCACAGCAAGAGACTCTCAACTTCATCTGATCATGAAAATGCACACAACCTGTTCGATGAAAGTGATAAGATAGTTGAAATCGATTCAAATTGCAGACCCAAGTCAAGATCCAGGAGAATTCAAACCAACCCAATATCAGAAGAGACGTATTATCATTACCCAACTGATTCATTTCCCCTTCCAGGGAGGCTTTCAGTACCAGAACCACCAAGAAACTTGAAAGAATTTGAATGGGGGATGATTAATGGAGATGAATGGAGGGGAGGTGTGTCAACTGCTCAGAGTACTCCACGGTTTGCGAATTCTTACCGGTCGAATGCGGCGGCTACGCCGGCGAAGAGTGTGTGTGGAGATAGGTTTTTCAGGCCGTATTCGAATTCTTCTCCTAATTATATGGCGAATACTGAATCGTTTTGTGCTAAATTGAGGTCTTATAGTGCACCAAGACAGAGGCCGGAGATGATGATGAAGACGAAGAAGAGATTGTCTTTGAATGAGATAATGGCGTCGAGAAATAGCTTTAGTGGGGTTAGGATGAATAAGTCGTGTGCTCGATTTAATGAAGATTTGAACTTTTGAGCTTTTTCATTTTGAATCTTTTTTTTCAATTCAAGTAACAGAGAAAGGAGATGTGATAACAAATTGGTGTTGGCAATGAACTTGTTGTGTAAATTTGTGTTGGCAATGAAATTTTCTTTTTCTTTTTTTTGTGATAACAAATTGCATCTTTTAATAAATAAATTTTAAAGAAAAGAAAACCCATGTACAAATGAAAAGAGGGTTTGTTTGTACAATAAAAAAAAATAGAGTAACCATAGCTAATGTCTGCTAATTCAACTTCTCTCATTACTTCTTATTTATTTTTTTAATTATTAAATAATAAATTTATCTTTACTTATATTGAAAACATTTAGAAATTAGGGTTTAAGGATCACAATTAAGATACAAAATTAGAGTTTAGGAATTTAATTTAAAATTTTTAAAATTTAAAGAAGAATTAGCATGACACCCCACCGTCATGACTCTCTGCTTAAACTCAAAGCACTATAGATGGAAAGTGACATTTTGGTCTCTTAAGCCGACTCTTATCATTGAACTATCTTGATGTCTAAAAAATGTGGGCACATGGGAGTTAAGCATATAACTTGCAAGTTTGACGGGTTCAAACTCAAGACCTAAGAATTATGATTTAGGGTTTAAGATTTATAATTTAAGGATTAGAGTTTAAGATTTAATGCTTTAAGTTATTTAAGGATTCTTTTAGATTTGATGGAAAAGTAAGTTATTTGAGTTTTTATTTGTTAAATTATTATAATATCCTTTTATATTTAAAAATAATTTTTTAAAAAAAATAAAAAAAAATAATATTTTAGTTAATGAAATAAATGATTGGATAGTTAGAATAATAATGATGTGATAAAGATAAAATTTATAAAAAAAATGGATAAAATCTCAACCAAAATCCTCAAATTTTTATCAAACTATGGCCTTGTTAGGTTGGGGTTATTAAAATAATTTAGAGAGGGAAAAAATATTATTTCGAAGAAGTAAGAATATATTTTTTTAATTTTTTTTAAGGGTATGAAATATATAAATAAAATAAAATGTAATAATTTAAAATATAATATATTTTAGTATTTTGTTTAATAAATTAATAAATTAATAAATAATAAGGAAAATGAAATGACGTTTATTTTTTTTAGTTATTTGAATAACCAAAATTCAACCATGTCCATATCTTAGGGCTTGTTCAAGGAAAGAGTTTTTTGTTGGGTTTTATGTTCGATAAAAACTAGAAAAAAAAAAAATAGTTTTTAAAATTTGAAGACTAATTTATTATTTGAATTTATATGATATGGTTTAAGTGAGAGAATGATAGTTTAAAAAGAAAGAATAAAATTAGAAGATAATTTTAATATTTATTGATTAAATTATTGATAGAATATTTAAGTTATAGAATAAAAACTGAATTTTATTCTATTAATAGGCAAACATCAAATAAACCCTTCATAAGATAAGAAGTTTGAAGATTAGGGTTTAATAAATAAATGAGAGATATTTTTAATTAGGTGATTAATTTAAAAATTATTGATGAAAAAAATGGTAGATTATTTAAAAATGTTAAACCTGGTGTCTGAGCAGGCCTAACTAAGTCTATAATACATAAAGAAATATAAAAGTTGATGTGATTGATAATGTGTTTTTGTTTGATTTGGTCATGCAGCAGGGACAATTTGGTAACTGCGCCCACTACATTTGACCGCATCATTATTACCCAAGCGTCACTCGACATTTCGGGCAGTGTCTGTGTGTTGATGATAAATTAGGATTTTCAGTTTCCTAGATTATTTATTACATTTAAAAAACAAAATTAAGTTATTTAAAATTATTATTATTATTATTTTTTGTTGTAGTGTTGGATGAGAAATTGATTTATTTAAAATTTTAATTAATTAAATTGTTATAATATCGTTTTATATTTAAAATTGAAATTTAAAAAAATTGAATTAATAAAATTTTAATGTTTTAATTAATAAATTAAATAATTAAACATAAAAAAAGTTATATATTTCTAATATTATTAGGGTTATTAGTTTATACTTTATTTATTAGCTTTAACTTATTTTAAATAAATGATTGGGGGAGAAATTTGGAAGAGGGAATAAGTGAAAATAACATGAAACAATCTGATTGGCTGAAAAAATCAAATAATTTTTCTCTTCCTTTCCCTTTTTATTTTTTTCAACCGGATGATATCATTCCCTTCCCAAATTCATTCCCCTATCACTCCTCCTTATTTTATTAGTTAAAATATGTTTGATAAATAATATTCAATTTATTAAAAATTATAAACTTAAATAATAATAAGAAAAGTAAGAGAGAAAATTATATTTTAAACTTAAAATATCTTTTGATTATAATATTTTGGTGTAAATTAGTTAAAATTATTATACAAACACTCATTCTATCCCAACTTTAAAACTGAATGAAAGTAACCTTATATCATCTTATTCATTAATCATAGTTTATTAATATGGGATAAACATATTTTTCTTATACTTAGAAAAGAATTTAAGAACATTCAGACAGTGAAGTGTTATTTCTAAAGTATATAAAATTTCTTTTCAAATTATTAGTATTTTATTTATAAATAAAGTTAATAGGTAAACATCAAAATTGAAATATATATATGGGTTTATACAAATATATAAATCATCTTATAATGTTAATAGTTATGGAAAATCGATGAGTAAATGAGTATAACTAGTTAGTAACTAGTTGAAATATAGATTAACCAATTGGTCAAAAGTTAGTTTATAAAATATTTATACATTCACAAAATTATTCAACTATCACAATGAATTTAATGGTTGGAGTGTTACACTCAAAACTAGAATTAAAATTTGGCAAAGTTGAGTGAGTTATATAAATATTTAAAAATGAATTTTATTTAAATTTTTCTCTACAATCTTGTTATTTTATTTAAAAGTCTAAATAGATACATAAATAGATATATAAGTAATGTTATATTGTTAATGATTCAATAAATAGTGAGGTTTTTGATGATACAAAGAGTTTTGTGATTGAGGATTCTACTTATGTTTTTGGTTATTTCTGATTATAAACCATATTCAAACTAGAATAAGTCATTTGATTTTAAACCAACTGCAAGTTACACAAAAGCAGAAAGATATAAATGATTTTGAGCATGTCAAATTACAACATTTATTTACTTGAAGAAGAAGATGCAAATTACCAAGAATTTTCTTAAAGATAAGACAAAAGCTACATATCCTGATCAATAAGGTAATCTCCCATTCTCTCAATGCTTATGTAACATTGAGTAACAAGTTCTTCATATATCCCAATTATCAAAGCTTGACCCGTTTTCTTTATTGTGATCCAACCAAAATCCTATCAAGAATCAAAATTACTTATTTTTTTGAAACAAATAGATTAATTAAAATTATCATTTTTATTTAGCTATATCTAAGCTTGAAAATAAAATAATTACTAAAAAAAAAGGGGAAGCTGAAACTATATATATAGATTTACATAGTTAACCATATGAAAACTATTTTTTTATTTTATTTAAAAATTGTTAAAATAATTTTTTTATTTGATATTAAAGATGTGATTGAATTAGATATAAATTTGTTTTAGGTAAAAAATTTATAATAATTTTTTTTTAAATCAATTGAGAATGATTTTTGATAAAGTGATTATAAATTTTTTATTTTTATTTTTTAAAACTATAATTTTCTCTTCATTTAAGATATATTTTTTTATTGTCAGTGAAAATAGAATATGAAAATTTTGAATTTTTGTTGTTGTTGTTGTGAATGAGAAAGGAATATGAATGTCATAAATTTTAAATTTCTGCATTATAAATTTATTTAATTGATTTTCTTTGCAAATTTCAGTTTATACATAAATATTTTCTTGTCATTTTTTATATTAATATACATATTACATTGCATAGATATTTTTTTTATCAACTACTTATATTTAAAATGTATTTTTTAGTAACAATTTTTTTATAAACAAGTTACTGTTTGTCCCAATATTAACTCTCACCTACATGTGAAAACAAACCATTTATGAATTTGGATGATAATTTATTAAAGTGTTTTAATTACATTTTATTTGTCACTTAAAAAATATAACATTATAAAAAAGTGAATTATTTAATAAAAAAACTTTAAATGGTGTAATATTTAGGAAAAACAGGGTTTTCTTTATTAAATAGAAAATATTTTAATAGATAAATTAATTGATGAAGTTATATGTGGTGGTGTTATTTAAAATTTATTTAAAAATTATTTCAATCCAACCACATTGGTTTAATTAAACATAAATTAAAGGTCAAATTATTTGGGCGGTTCTCTAATTACTTCGATCGATCACTTTTAGCTTTTAAATTAATTTTTGAAATAAATCGACCCTTCAACTTTTAGAAAAGTCACCAATGACCATTCCATCAACTTTTTTGTTATGTAACTTTTTTGTTAAACATAATAGCTTAAGCTTAATTTTTTTTTTTTAATATATTATCTCTATTCTTAATTTTTATACTTTAATTATTAAATCGTTTATATATAATATTATATATATATATATATACATATTATTATTATTAATTTTTATATTTATATAATTATTAAATCTTTTATATAATATATATTATTTATTTTTATTTATATTTATATCTATATAAAATAAAGTTTAAAATAATTTATATATATATATAATTTATATATATTATCTTGAATCATTAATTTATATATAATATTTATATAATATATATTTTAAAAAATAATTTGAGGGTTAAAAATAATTGAACAGTTAAAAGGTTAACATTATTAAGACCGTCCATGTAATTTGTCCTATAAAAAAAGATATTTTAAGTTTAAGTTTAATCAAAAAGTTGAAGGGCGATTTGTTTCAAAAATTAATTTAAGGGCTAAAAATGAGCGATCGGAGTAATTAGGAGCCGCTCCAGTAATTTGCCCGAAACTAAATTGATAATGTCTAATTGAGATTGGAATGAATAAAACTTAACTTATAACTTTTCAACCAAAAAAACCAAATGGTGTACCTTAGGGATAGCAATTGACGAGGAATGCATTTACCATCCCTGCCCCGTTCAATTTTGAGAAATCTTATAAGACATCGTTTATACCATATTTTCTAAAATATAAAATAAAATTATATAAACAGATTTTTTTTATATAATATATAGTATAATATATTAAAAATTTATATTATTATGCATAAATAATCTTAAAACAATTATACAATATAATAAATAAATAAATATATTGGTGATTTTATATATAATTGTGTTTATAGTGTTCGGGACAGAATTGGGTGAGATCGGGGTGGAGTGGGACGGTGGACACAAATACCATCCCCGATCAACTACCGGTCAAACCGGTGAAAAACCTCCCCAAACTGGACAATTCAATTCAGTTACCGCGGGACGGTTTCAAATTGTCATCCTTAGTCTAGGACATCATTACAAGAAATACAACCACCCTTTTAACTGAAAAACCCGGTTTAAGTGTGACGATATCAACAGTGTTGCGATAGTCACAATAAATACTGTACTGCATAAAAAAAAATACAGATATTTGACAACAAAATGACAAAAGTAGTATCTAACCTGGACTAATGATTACATTCATGTGAAAATTGTATTGATCATCTCTTTCAGGTTTCTGCAGCCCACAATCTCCATTTCTTGCTCAATATCAAGACCAACAAGCATTCCCTCACTCGATTTTGGAACTACACATTTCTTGTATCCCAGCTTCCCTAATGTGTTTAGCCTTTTATCCATTCTCGGTACCTAACCAAATTTTGTATCAATCACACACTTTTAGGTATGACAGGTTATTACCAATCACTTCATCCAAAGCATCTAATAAAATATTAAAATACCCCTACTCATTTAACCCAAATAATCCACTTTTTCATCAAATAAGTTTTCCAAATAATTGAATTGTTTGAAAAAAAACCCTACATCGAACAAACAATCCCTTATTAACTCAAACAAGATACATGGGACTGTATTGAGTTTACATTATGATTAGAAAACCCATCCGAATAAAAGCTTTAGTGAGATGTGGTTACGATACTTGGTTTAATGACAGTTACAATGAACCGGCATAATTTTGTGGTTAGAAGTCTAAAAAATGCACGACCAATATCAAACTATCCGAATAAAAGCTTTAGTGAGATGTGGTTACGATACTTGGTTTAATGACAGTTACAATGAACCGGCATAATATTGTGGTTAGAAGTCTAAAAAATGCATGACCAATATCAAACTATTAGAAAGGAAATGATCAATAGGTGGTACACTTATTGGAAAACTAGTTTGGGTATATAATTGGCCTTGGTATTTCAAACAGACGTGAGTAGAAAAAGTAACACTTACTGAGCGAAGCTCACCACCTAGTCCAATTTCTCCAATGAAGGCTACATTATTGGGAATGGGGGACTCCATGAAACTGAGAAAAAATAATAATTTACAGTTAATTTATCTAAAACAGATACTATATAAGTACAGAAAAAGAAAATAAGGGTATCAATACTCCAAACTACAAGAAAACTAAGCCTAGAAAAATAAGGTGCACATTGAGAAAGTTAAATTGTGTCTGTCTAAGACCAAACAAAGGAGAAGATTCTAGAAGACTAGTCCAAATAATGCAGACATTCGATCTTATAGGATATATACAGGAGTCAGAAAAACAAAAACTAACCCACTTAGGTGCCATAACAGTTATTTCCACAAGCTATGCCCTACCATTGAGTTTTACCTGTTGATTGATTATCTGGAGAAATGCTTTGCAAATGTTTACCAAAAATTGTTTAGAACTCTAGGCACTAAAAAGAGCATGAAATGAAGTCGCTGTGTTTAATAACATAACTTATCACTTAATAACTGTTTATTTGAATTAAGTTTGTTTGATAACTGTTGTTTAAAATCTTTTAGATTCAACTCAAATTAAGCTCAAAATATAGTTTAATGGTAAAATATGAATGACCGTCCAAAAATCAACTATCTTTTTAAGTACCTCCTCGGCATTAGTTCTACATTTGATCAAATCAACATACATGTTAAGTACTTAAACTTAGATATTTCATTTGGCTTATATCATTTATTTTTTATTCAACACCTAATTTTCAGTTGATCAATCGCAAACCATAACAAGCCTTAATGTCTCCAATGACCTTAAAGAATGTACAATAAGGTAACCAATAAAAAGTCTAAATAAGTACCAACTTCGTAAATAAACCTCTTAGCTGACAGAAACAAAAAATTTTGGTGTTATTTCAGCAAGGTGGGACGTCACAAATAATAAATACAAATGTAAGCTCTATTTTAAAGGCATTGTCAAATTAATCAATAGTACATGCCTGCTACAAATTGCTGCTGCTATAGCGAGATCCCCAGCTGTCTCAGACAATGTCAACCCACTAACAACATTTATGAAGACAGCCTGGCAAAAGAACGAAGAGTTAAAAAATAATTAATGTCAATTTTACAATGAATATGTTAGACTACCGCCAAAGCCTGGGTCAAATGCTCAAAAACCCCATAATCTATGTCTTATGTTGTTTGATCTTTTAATTAATTCTTCCTCGATGAAATAATAAGACTTCCATCAGATGATCAACATCTTAATGTCATTTTATTGGGGTATAAGTCCAACAGGTATCAGAAGCAACAAGGGCACCAACTAATTTGGATTTCATCAAGAGAAACTGTGCTTTAACATGTAAAGAGGAAGAATAAGGAGCAAAGAGAGCCGTGAATTACATTCTGTTGGAGCTTTAAGCCTGCTTGCTTCACCAAAACCTACAACATGATTCATGAATCAGTTCCAAGGTTGAGATTCCATAGTGCATTATACTATGACAGACATATTCCAGCTAGTTACAGAAAACAGTTCCAAGTTCTAATACATTAGTAATGCAATATACAACATAAGATGCAGTACGAAAAACAAGCTGTAACACTTTCATAGGTTTTGGTTAGGAATTTGTAATAGAGAATATATAAATTCAAGGAAAGAGTTGAGAAGGGAATGATTTAAGTCCTAGATGAGAGAAGCATGGAGAATCTCATAGCTAAGAAGAGTGTATACCCCTATTGAATATTCATTAACTGATTCCTCCTTCAGCTATTTAGAATCACGACCTATTCTAACCAATTAATATAACCCTCAAACTAACTTGAGGGTAATATTAACTAATATAATAAACCTAAAGGCCTCTTTATTATTTAGAGCCCTATCTGTGGAAATATCAAACTAGGCCTTATTCCAAAACATTGTCTTTCCAAGAGAAATTAACTCGGATTGGTTGGGAGTTGTGTCTTCCTAACAAAACGTTCATTTATGCTATTTTGGAAATGGTTCTTTATTTAACTAGTCTCTTTTGTTTTCCTATCAATAATAGTTTCATTGTAATAGTTTAGAATTCCAAGTCATTCCAAATATATGAAGTACTCTCTTTAAAATTTATGTAGCATCAGAGCTCTAGGACTATTTCCGACAGTCTTTCGATGCCTTCGCTAATTGCCGGTGTTTCCATTGGAAGAGGAATTCAACTCTTCTCATGCCGCGCTAGAACGAAGTTGTTGTATGTTGTTGTCTGCTGCTTGCTGTTTGATTATTTGGGTTTTAATTTGGACAACTGAAATAATAATTCAGTTTAATATTTCTGATCTCCTTATCTGGTTGAAGTTGTTTTTTGGCAGCATACTCAATGGCGTGCCCACAGTGCGAGACATTTACCCCATATATAAGATCACAGATGGGGATCAATCCACGAATTCCTCCTTGCTGCAGGTTTTCCAATTATTTTCATTGATTGGATTATGCAATGTGTTTCCACTCCTCACTTTGTTGTGAGCGTGAATGGTATTCATGGAGGCTTTTTCAAGGGTGAAAGGGGAGTAAGGCAAGGAGACCCTATATCTCCTTACTTATTCGTCTTAATAATGGAAATTCTTGACTGCATTTTAAAAATGCTTCTGAGAAGTCATCATTTCAAATTTCACCCGTACTGCAAAGAAGAAGCAATAACCCATATATGTTTTGCAGATGATCTATTTTTTGTGGCTTATGCGGATGTTAAATCTGTTAGTATAATCAAAGAAGCTCTAACAATCTTTTCGAGTATTACAGGTCTATACATCAATGAGGACAAAAGTCAGGCTTTCTATGGAGGGGTTAATGAAGAAAGGAAAGAAAACATTTTCAATATTATGGGAATCAAGGAAGGTGAACTACCAGTGAAATACCTTGGAGTACCCCTGTCATCAAAACAACTCCGATACAATCACTTTAGACAACTGGTAGAAAATGTTAGAAATTCTGTTTTGAGTTGGGCTACGAAAAAACTGTCTTATGCAGGTAGAATCGAGCTCGTTAAAAGAGTCATTTTTGGAATTATTGGCTACTGGGCACAACAGATAGTCATCCCAAAGAAAGTAATGGCTGAACTCGATAGAATCATGAGAGACTACATATGGGGAACACAAGGAAGAGGAGGAAAAAAAGTCAAATGGGAGGATGTTTGCACTCCCATAGAAGAAGGAGGACTAGGAATAAAAAGTTGTGTTGAATGGAACAAAGCCCTCACCATCAAGAGCTTATGGGAGTTGGAGCAAAAAGCGGACTCCCTATGGGTCAAATGGGTGCATACAAGATTTATGAAAGAAGAGCAGAGTATCTGGACACTAAGCATCAACGAAAGAATGGCATGGTCATTGAAGAAAATCCTAAAAACAAGAAAAGATGCCTTTCAAATGGTGAAAACCACAATTGGAAATGGAAGAGGGGTACTATTCTGGCATGATCCTTGGCTGGATAATATTCCCATTATATTCAAAGAAGAAATGCAAGGAAACAAAGTTAGAAGAGAATACATCAAGTACTCATTTAGAGACGTATATGAAGGTAGATGTGATTCACTTTTGAGGCGTATTCCAGAAGGTGATAGAATCCTAAACCTAATGAGGCAAAAGCAACTCAATGAAAATAATGATGAAATAAGCTGGAAAACAGAAAGCAATGAGAAGTTTATTACAGGAAAGGCATGGGAAATTGTTAGAACAAGAGGACAGGAGGTAGATTGGCATAATGTGGTATGGTCTCCAAAGATTATTCCTCGTCACCAATTTATTCTCTGGCTGGTATACAGGAAAAGGTTGACAACAAAAGACAGAATTCGAAAATATATAAACATTCCTGATATCAACTGTGTCCTATGTTCGGGAGTTGAGGAAAGCATAAACCATTTATTTGGGGAATGCTCTTTTGTAATACAAATCTGGAGGATGTATACTGCAAACATGAACATTATCAACTTTCCAAGAATATGGGAAAAAATCCAAGAGTGGATGAAGAATAAAGCAAAAGGAAGATCCTTCTATGTAAGTATGTTGAAATGCTACTTTGGAGCAGTAATCTACAATATCTGGAAAGAAAGAAATTCAAGAGCTCACAGTGGAAGAAGTAGAACCGCTGAAGAAGTAGAACCGCTGAAGATATTTGGAGAGATATAACTTCAGATGGAAATGCACTCATTCAATCCTGGAGAGGAATCGAAAGGAATGAAGAGAATAGAAAGCTCTGCCATATATGGGATATTTCGTTTGAGAAGGTCACAAGTAGAATAAAAGTAAAAACGCTGTAGGCGCTAATTGATTATTGTTATTGTCTGTAATTCAATTATTGTTTCATTGTCAAATCTAGAAATTGTCTAGATCTGATCTTAAACTTTTGTATTTTTTTCCCTCTTTTGATTTTTTTTAATGAAATGGCACTAAACTGTTTCCCCCCCCAAAAAAATGAGGCTGAACCAAATAGTGAGAAAAAACAAAGAAAATATGTTAAATCTCAGCTCGAGCAAGAGACATACAAATTGCATAGCGGGGCAAGTATGATGGACGTAAAGCAGACATGGCCCAGGAGCCATAAGGCGAGCAGAGATTTGTTTTGATCTGGGCTTTGTCGACGACATTAAATAATCTCTCCGTACTTTGATCATGAAAAATTAATGTTGATGTACTTTTTGTTTTCATAAGTTAATCATGTCATAACTTGGATTGTCTTGTTTTTGTTTGGGTGTTTCTCCGTAATTTTGAGATCTTCTCAAAATGTGGTTTAATGAAAATGTTCTATCCTTTCACAAGAAAACATTGTGCAAGACTTCTGACATAGGCATATGTTCGGCGCAAGCTAACATGGTTCAGGATATCTAGGACTAAGGGAGGTTTTAATGGAATGAAACTTGGGTAGAGAAATAGGATGATCCTTGTGGCCATCGACTGTGGTCATAGATCAGAAAGATGACCACGTCTAGTTACAAGGTTGGCCTAACCTAACTTGATATTGTCTCCAAAGTCACTGTTTTGTGTTGAATCAAGAACTTTCGGGTCTCCTCACGATTTTACCGCCTTGTTTGAAGGGGTGTGGAGATATCGGGCCTTATTCCAAACAACACAGTTGTCTTCCAAGAGACATTAACCCCGAGTGGATGGAAATTATTCTTTATTTAACTAGTCTCCTTTATAAACTGAAGTTTTTTTGTAATAGTTTAGAATTTATAGAAATATGAAAGTCAAGGGAAGTTTTATATGGAAGGAAATTGTTGCAAATCAACATTAATTGACAAATCCTAATTCCGGTTGGTTGGTTGGTTTGTTGACTCCAGCTGATTGATTATATGCAGGAATCAAGAGATAATTTATATACTGAATCAAGGCATACAAATTATATTATTTTCTTTCATTTAAATATGTAGTACAATTTAGTAAGAACAACTTGTATCAATTTATATATGCCAAAAATAGGTAAAAGAGTAGGAATTAGGTACTTCTGTAGTCAATGTAGTCAATGGGGTATATATATATAATAAATAAGTAAATTCAGACAATTAATCTGCCCAAAATCTCTCTCTCTCTCTTTCTCTCTCTCTCTCTAAACTTCAGAATTCCAAGTCATTCCAAATTTCTGAAGTACTTTTTCTCTATAAAATTCTTCAGTAACTAATTACCTTAATCCAGCTAATACGTTACACAAGACTACAATCTAATGCCAAATAAAATTTATGAAGATTTTGCATTGGGAAACTTGTAATTTCAAACTTTACCATGTTCCTTGTTATTTTTTGCTCCCTTCATGCATTAAAATAGACAAATGCTCTTTTCCTTTTATAAAGGGAAATAGAGGCAGAGTGAATAAGAGTTCTCAAACGGTCTTTGTTAAGAGAACATATCAAGAATAAAATGGGTTTCTACTGTTGAAGAAGTCACCAGCCACTACAAATTCAAGCACAAGAGACGGAGATTTATAGCTTATGATGTAGTTATGATCGCCCATTTTTGTTATATTCTAATTTCTGGCGTAAGTAAGAAATTGCTGTACTCTTATTATCTTGCCCACCCAACTGGATTCCAATTGGATGATAATTTGTCCCATTTATTGAATACGAGGATACTAATAATGCATGAAATATTACTTTGTGAACTGAAATTTTACTCAACTGAAATAATCATGTCTGCTCTGCTTGATGTCACCCCATTTACCTGCCTTGCACTTATTGAACTGGCTATACATAATGCCTGAGGAAAAATAAATAAAAAATGAGTACCCAAAAGTAAATATAAAAACTCCGAAGCTAAAAATACAAAATATCTTTAGAATCTCTATAGAAACTATCAAGAGCTGAAACTTTCTGAATGAAGGATTTCATCAAATACATATCCTAAGAGTGTCATTTTGAGTTTGTCTGTTTGAAGCTATAAATTGAACACGGAATTCAATTATTACTTGACATTTAACATTTGGTCTATAGGGAACAGCAAGATGCAGGGGTAAACATTAACTAATTACCTGAATCTCTATAAGAAAAGAACGAGAGCCATCCATAATTACAGCAACAGCTAGCCCAGCTAAAAATTCTGAATTTGAATCCTGCTCTGTTAAGAATATCTCGCTTGGATTTGGAACGGCTTGCAATCCAACTTGCGACATTTCAAAAACTCCAAGCTGAACCAGTCAATGATTCAGATACCATTTCAAAGAGGAGAATATATTCTACTGTGTAAAAGAAGTTACAGTCTGGTAAAAATATAGTAAATACAAATTTTCTGGTTTCTCATATTAGTTTGCTTCACCAGCACAAAATTTATGTATGGTAGTAAGAAAATAACACTAAATAACTTTGAACCTAAAGTATTGAACTAAGATCTTTCAAATACTAAATAACTGACAAATACACTCATTACTTGTAATGAAAATGTAAAAGAAGTATACCAGAGTATCCAGAAGTCTAAACTAAGATCTGTCAACTGTAGAAAAAATAGGACAAAAGTTCTGCCTCCAAATAATATTTAAACTTCTAACTGGATCAAGTTTTTCCAAGAACTTCTAACATCAGACCAAATCAACACTGGCATTAAAAAACGGTAGATTACGCCCAGGTTTCATTTGTAATATTACTACTGTGGCCATTGCATCTTGTCTATTTTGGTGGCTTAACTTATTTTCTGCTTATCTATATAAGCACCTTATCATTCTGATGTTTTTGGTGGGTTTTAGTTCCCTTGTTTGGTTGAATTTATTTGTAGGAATAAACTAATGTGATAAACTGAGTGCAAATCTAGTTCCAGGTTACAAATTCATGGGAAAATTGACCCTTCTTTCTTAAAATATACAAATACAAGATAGAATAAAAATTGCCAACAACTGAATGAGGATAGTACAGTTCTTGGGCTCTATAAATCACAAAAAGATCATAATGCATTTTCCATAAGAGTAAACAAAAACCAACAGAAAAAGAATATTGAGTACCTCGTCTGTAGATCCAAAGCGATTCTTCACTGTTCGAAGTAGACGATGAGATGAACACTTCTCTCCCTAATTTAATGTGAAGGTGATTATTGAAGCAGCTCTAAGATAAAACTTCAAATGACATTGGCAGAGACAATAATGCCAACAAATTTATTTTGTATCCCCATACTAAAACTCTTTTTGAAGAGAAGGGTCATTTTATAAATAGTAGGCAAAACATACTAATATAACCACTTTTAATGTTTTTCTTTCCCATAATTGACACGTCAATGCTAGCTTGAGTCCATTTTGTACAGTTTTATTTTACTGATAAAAAAAAAACTAAGGGGTTCATTTATCAAAAATACCAGCTTCTGACCACAACCAAAAGCTGACCATGAGCAGTAACATAAAAGCTCTTACTCTGTGACCTGATTCTAGACAACACCTGAGATCAAAGAACATATGTGCAAAGGACAAATCTCATGATCAGGTATCTTAATAGTTGCCTGATTAAAGCAAATGTCATGATGTGTTAAGAGGGTGACAAACAGCCATGGAAAAACAAAACAAAGATAATATGCTTCAAGCCTACAAAGTCATCCACTGTGACTTAAACCATTTAAGAAAAATAAATGGAAGTTATTTTATATTAAGGACTAAATTAAATAAGACACTAACTTCCATATATAAAACGGTGTCAACGATATGCTCCAAAACACGAGGTCCTGCTATGTCTCCAGATTTAGTCACATGTCCAATCTGTAACATTAAAAGGACATGATTAATCTCAATCATTGTCAGTTTCAACAAATAATCAAGTGAAAGAACATTAAATTATAGAATCTTTCACAGATATAATTGTCCTTAGAATAATTTTAACTATGTACATAGTCTTACATGATGAAGACTTAAAATAATGCCAGTCTAGCTAGAGTCAACCACAATTAGAAAAGTAATATTGTTAAGCAACAAGCTCCTGCCCCATAGTATTCATGAATCAGAAATAATCATATAAAAAAATATGAACATATGGGAGGGAATAAAACAGTATTAAAATTCATCTGATGATAGATAGGAGAGGAGAACTATGAGGTGCTGAAAAGAAATGAACCATTTAGTTGTAGATATTTTTATTTATTTTAGTCCAGGTTAAGAGTGGTATTATGTTAGGATGAGCTCCAAGGTAGTTATTCTTCTCCATCTTCCTTTCTAGCATAAGTAAGATCCTAACTTACCTCCACTTTTGTAATCTAGCACTCAATAAAATCTCTTTACTATTATATGTGGTCCTCGATGCTTTAAATTTGAATTTCCTAATTTTACATGTGGATTAGAACCAATGACTTGCGATAACAGATGGATTATTCCGCTTATCACAAGTTTAGGGCCAAAACCAGAAACAGTAAAGGCATCATTCCTTTAGGAATGTATAAGGGTAAATATTTGTTTCTATAGTAGTTTTGCCCTGATTATTTCCATGGTCATCTGTTGGCCTTCGCACTTCTATTTTTTGTCATTGAGGAGCTATCGGAGGACAGATTTATGTTGCAAACCCAAGTTGTTTGAAGTCTTTACCAACTTGGGTTTGAGAGACATTGAAGACATTGAATTAGTTAGGGTTCAAAGTGTCTATGTTAGGATTAGATCAAAAGGTTATTTGTCTTTTTTCATCCACTTGTAGCCTATAAGAAGACATTAGGTTCTACATTGTAATCATCTTGCTATTAATAAAATATCTTCTGTATACTTTTAGAAGATTTGGCTGGTATAATTGGAGAAAAATCTGATCGAATGACAAGGATGAGTCGGTTATGATGGAATAGTTTGAGGAGAAACAGATTAACTTGAAGCATGGATAATATAAACTTAAATCAACAATAAAAAATACAACATGACTAAAATAAACCCAAATGAACAATAAAACTATACCACAACCTACGCCAATGACAACAGGTTTTGACAACTTCAAAGTTATATAAAACGAAAGAGATTAACTTGTAACATTCATATTTAGGTAAGTGAGTATGTATTCCCCATAACCTAACGCAAATACACAAATTCTACATAAGTCTTAGAAAAGTAAAGACTATTATCAAAGTAGAAGCATTTTACAACCTGGAGGCTAGCAAAATGGTGTCCAATTAGAAATCTAGTGAGGCAGTTGAAGGAGTAGAAAGAGATTAAATTATGTATATGCAATACAACATCCAAAAAGTATTATATATATATATATATATGTTACTGGAGAACATAAAACTAATAATAAAATCATCTGTGGATTTAAGGTCCGCATCAATGTGCTTAATCTGCACAATCTTGATATATGGTGTTACTTTCAATAGAACTGCCAATCAACAATTGAGCCTTTATCTAAGACAAAAAAATAAAAGTACATTTCTTTTCTTTCAAGAAAACAGTAGCAATAAATGAAACAAATAGCAGTAAAAAAGACGGAAGAAGAAAAGCATGAGATGTTGAACAAACAAATTAATAAATCTCACTAGTGTCTGAAAGACTCAAACTAGCATTCCAATTGTCTAGCCTAGACATCTTACTTTAATGATATACTACTGAGGAAATTATAACAGGACATATCTATCATATTCTAAGTTCTTATGAGACAGCTCAAATGGTAAAAGATGTAAGGGAGCTTGATTATAAGGTTATGCACCCACCAATAGGACAGGAATGCTTGTCTTCTTAGCAAAACGGAGCAAAGCTGAAGTGCATTCCTTCACCTGTCATGTAGGAGCATTGAGGAAACAAGTTAACATTGAATGCATTAGTTAAATGCAATAACCACATAGATACATGTAATCAATGACATGTATAACATACTTCAAAACACAAGAGATCACTAAGAACAAAATAGATCCATCAATTTTGCAAATTAACTAAAATATGGGATAAAAAATGGAGACTATGAATATTCAAGAGTTCATACAATTTCAACTAAAAAACAAAGGACCAAATTTTGTAATGTTAAATGAATATTTTTAGTTAGTAGGTTTTGATTAAATGTTCAGCCAAGCCAAACCTGAATGAGACCACCAGCGCTTCCTGTTACACCTTTCAAATAAACTGTTTGGATGGAATCCACAATCAAAGCTCGGGGCGAGAGTGGTGTAATTTTCTCCAGTATATCCTGAAGAAGGTAAAAATAAATTTAAACCAACAAGCAAATAAATATATCATGTTTATTTAATAAACATATGCAATCCTGTAGACCTGAAATCCATGTTTCATCATCATGCATAAACAGTGTTCTTATAAAGAATTTAGTTAAAAGTAGTCTCTAATTTCTAGAAATGACAGTGAAGTAAAAACCATTCTCAAGAATCCAGATTTTACAGACACAAGATATGAGCATCATTCACCTTAACCGGCATGACCCATTGGATTCCAATCATCTCCAGCAAAAGACTCAAAATCTCAGATGTGAAGTGAAAGTAGGGCAAGATTTGCTTCATAAATATTAATATAATATATGATTTTATTTTTAGATTTTTTATATTCACTCATTTTAAATTCAGTCAAAACACATTTTTCGTTATCTAACAACTAATAGATATTTGGAACTAGCCCTTACTATTCTTCCTATTTCAATTATTTGGAATTTTCATTTATTCTCAAGAAAACCAAATTAATTCATCATTGAAACTTTAGAATTGATTGATAAACTAAATTTCTCATCTATTCAATACATTCTACTAAAATTAGAGAGTTATGATCTAAGCTATTACACAACAACTTACTGGCAAGCAGAAACGCCACTATTAACAAGTACAAAAATAAAATAAAATAAATGGGAACACTGATTTTCAACATTTAATTGCTAGTATCACATGAAAGAAAATAACCATTATTAATTAGTTATTTAATCAAATCGCAGATATGCACACCAAGAAAGTGAATTTGCAAAGTTCATAAGTGGAACCTCAATCTCTGTACTTGAATATAGAAAAAGATCTTGTGTGCCAATGTTCATTCTGTCCGCTCTGTCAGAAATTTGTTCCACACTCTGCCACAAGGAAGCAGAGAAAGAGATCAGCAAGTCTCACATTGTGTTCTCATACACATATATAGAAAGGACCAGCCACAAGTACAGCACTAGCATCTATGTAGCAAAACTCTACAGGCACCTAAAACATTTGGGTAATATGAAATGATACATCCTAATTCACTTAAACTGACTGGAAGTTTAAGGGGGAAATTGGAACAGAATAATGCAGAGTTAAATGAAATTTCAAGATACACGGAGGGCAAAGAAGTGACCATTGTTTTGGTATAACTTCGGCCTTACCAGATAAACCATGAAAACAATGTGACCAAGGAATGTTTTTAGTACTTGATCACCAAATAATTTTCCCTTTTTTGCCCATTTCCGGTCCTAATCTGACCCCAACGGGAAGGGACCCCTTAACGTCCCTTGCAGTGAGTGAGTGATTTACTCTTGTAAAAATACTTAATGTGGAAAATATGGTGGAAAGTCAGCAAAATCAGAAATATAAAATTTCCTTTAGAAATCAATTTAAATGCTGACTGATTGGTGATTAAAATATGAGGTTGAAAAAGTCTTTTATTTGATTTGGATTGAAACATTTATTTCCTTACTTGTCAAACAACTTTTGTATTTATATTCATAACCCTCTCATGTAAAATATACTTAAAATACAAAAAGCAAGACTTTGTCTGCCTTACTCTCTCTTATCAGCTAAACTCTAACAACTAGTCTCTCCTCTTCCTTGATCAGTAGACTCTGCCCGTATTCACTTGACAAGCTAAGTGATAAGAGATAAGTGGGTGCCCACTTAATTTTAGGAGAATAGAAGTTTTTTGTTTAAAGAATTAATTGAGGTAAATAAGCACAGATAAGTTCTTACCTCTTCCCCAGATACATAGATAACTGGTGCTGATTGTCCATTACCACACCCTTCTGCGATCATTGATGCCAACTTACAACTCAACAGTCAAAGAAGACAAATAATTTAGATCATCATGTATGTAGTATTAAATAGAAGTTGAAATGGAAAGAAAATACTCCTGATGATTTTGCCATAACTTATTTAGTGAAACAGCACTAAACATGTCAATTGTGCATGTTAGTGGAACATAAGGTAAAGTAGCAGTAGTAGAGATATACTAGTATAGGGGTAATATTGCCATTAGTAGAGTAAATTAGTAGGTCAGTTGCTTATAATGTTAACCCTATACTATTTACTAATATTCCCTAATACTATTTTTACAGTTTTCCAAAACAAGTTTAGTAGAGAACAACGATGTAAACATTCCCAAAGAGTAGTATCAACTCAACTACTTTAGACCTACCAGAGGAGGGAGAAATCAATTACCTGCAATAACAATGTACTCTTGCCAACTCCGGGATCTCCACCAACCAAAACTAAGGAACCTACAGAATTAAACATCAAGTTCTTATTTATTACCCTGTATTAGCACTTACTAACAAGCATCAGACAACACAATAGTGCATAAGAAATAACATTTTAACATAAAGTCATTCATGTACTAGGATGTCTTAGTATATTATAAAGTATGTGTGTTGTATAATTCAATAATTGTAAGTAGATTGGTTTCTCATAGGGTCTTTTGCGAAACTTCAAAAGTTTGCATTTGGATCTCCACTACAACAACATTTTTACTTGAATCAAGCATGCACGTGACAATAACTTCTCTAACTGGTGTGAAGGAGCTCAGAAAGTCGCACTTGAAATTCATCTCTAATTTTACAATGTTTTTTTAATAGAGCATTGTTAGTTGTATATATAATATTCCCCATGTCTAAATTAGAATTAACTTTGCAAACTAATTAAACACAATATCAGTAAGCTCACAATTGAATTCAGTAGAAAGTTATATTAAAAAAAGAGACCAAGAGTAGTTTGTAAAAACTAATGGAAAGAATGAGTCTTTACAAAGTCTTTTGTAACATTATTGATTAAGTTGACGCATTGTGTGAGTTCACATTCTTATACAACTAGTCCATGTAAAAAATCATACTCAATTGAGATTCACAGACAGCTTGCACTGCTCTTTTACACATACAAATAAATGTAGAATGTGCCTCTTTCCATAACTAAGGGTAACAGCTTCTCATGATTAATGAAAAATGAAAAAAGTCACGGTTCTTTGCCAAAAACATAACCATCCCCGGCATGCAATGTAGTCATTTGAACTTTAAGTTTGGCAGAAAGATGCCATATTCTGAAGTTGAAGTAACTCGGTTCAATATACAATGTATTGTCATTTTTTATCAAGCAGTTCCTATTTATTAAATTAAATAGCAATTGGCTCATGTTTCTCTTAATTAGCCATATTGATATTAGATACCAGGCCAATGTTAATACCAAAAATTTAGGAAGAAAGAAGTATACCAGGAACAACACCACCCCCAAGAACTCTAGCAACTTCAGCTCCAAAAGTTCCAGGCCTGATCATCATAATATGATTCAGAATGGTTTATGCATAAAAAGAGAAAGCCCATATCAGTCGTGTAAGAATAACTCGCACATATTCAGTTTACATAAGTATATTTTATTAAAGATTTGGTATACATTGTGATAATCAGATATTAATTGTTAACAAATTGATCAATTGAAGATGTGAGATAAACTTGAATTAAATATGTAGAAAGAATCGTTCTATATACACAGAAATTAGGTAAGCAACTAAAATTGAATAACAGAAATTATAGTTCTATGTGCTCTGCCATTCAACCACGATAACTTTTAGCCTGAATATCTCAGCATCCGAAATTAAAACAGGTGCATTCTATTTTGAATTTGTCTACTCGACCAAAGAAAGGTTATCTTCCGGTGATTAGCAAAAAGAGCTATGGTATGAATTCAATCTTCCCATAGACAACTTGAGCAATAAATATAAGCTAGCCATGTGATAATAACAGCTATCTATTCATTCACATACGAGGAATAGGTAATATGTATTTAAAGCTATTTTACATGTTAGACTACTTTCAAGCATTAATCTAGCACACTTACAGGGGAATACGCCAATCGGCGTGGTTGATTCTCCGATTCACTTCTGTCAGCCTCAAAGGAACAGGCTCCGCGGATGACTGTGGAAGCCACGAGCGTATCAGATTCTCGGAAACTTGAGACCCATTAACTTTTCCCTCAATACCTTCGTTCACTGAAAACATCTTCATGGTGCCAACGTTCCTACACTCTCTGCAATGTCCCCACCACTGGCCATCAGAAAACCCACAGTCCGAACACACATAAACAATCTTGTTCTTCCCCTTTTTCCTATACCCTGACACATTTCCCGAACTAAAACCCTGCTTGGACCTACTAGGCTCCCGAACATTACCATAAATCCTCCCCGTCGAATCAACTTCGTCAACCGGATTCGAGGGAGCTGTGGATTCCGTTTCCTGCTCAACGACGTAGGGTTTAGTTCCTTTTCTCGTTACCATCCGTCGGGATATTGGATCATAAACCGTGTAGACACCAGAGCTTGAACCGTGTTTTGAACCAGTGTCTCCAGATGAGGAATTTGGGCCGCTCCATTCCTTTGAATCGCCAGTGGTGGTAGTGGCGAATGTTCTGCTTAAACAGCGGCGGGTGGAGTGTAAAGTGAGTCGATCAGCGTGGCAAAAAAGGCGGGCAACTTTAAGCTTTTGACATGAACTACGTGGAAAGGAAATATGAGGATCTGATGACAGATTGTGCTTCCAAAGAAGAGTGTAGAGTTGTTTCTGGGAGTTTACCGCTCTGACTGTCCTCATATCTAGCACCTGCATGAGAGACGGAGTGAGTGTGACTGTGTGTGTATGAGAGAGAGAGAGAGAGAACGAGAGTCACTCTGCTGAGACCATCTTCGTTTTGGAATCTCCTCCCGCGCCATCAATACTTGAAGACCCTTCCGGGCTCGAGCTGTGCGACTGGGCTTAAGCAATTCATATTATAAGGCTTCAATTACAAAGTTTTAGTTATCTTTCTCATTTTATATATTAGGTTGAATTATTGAATTTTGAATTTTAAAAATTAAAAATGAGAATATCACATCTTATTTTATAATATCCTTTTAAAAGTTAATAACAATTCTAGTGATAATTCGGGTCATTTTCAAAGTTAACAGATTGAGCCGACATTAACCGTTTAGTAATTCGTGATGAACATGTTTAGTTGTGATGGTTCGATCGATTAACATAACTCAACTAAAATAAAACCCGATTAATTAATTAACATATTTTTGTTTCAAATAAAAATGACATCAATACAAAACAAAAATGAAGTTAAATGACAAATTCGCTTACAAAAAAATCCTACAAAAGAAAATGAGTGAGTGAGTAGGAAAGAAAAATACAAAACTCAACAAAATAAACTTTCTTTTTTAAAAAACGGTTAATACCATTTCATTAAATATCTCAAAACTGGGAGGGTCAAGAATCAAAGTTAGACAAACTATAGCTATGATTGAAGGATGATAATCAAAAGACACTAAAAAATAAATGATTAGTAACTTTCGTAAAAACAAACAACAGTGATTATAAATGACAAAAATACAATCAAAGACAGATCATAACTACCACAATCAGGGTGTTTATGTCTATATAAACATGTTGTTTCATAAGACCTTCTTCTCTTTCCTCTTACGATGTAAGGAGATTGAATTGAAGAAGATGATGAGGTTTGTTTATTCCCATTGTGTAATACTTCTTTGTACGAATCCGTGCTAATCTAATAGAAAGAGTTCTTTTTCAGGACTTTAAGGTTCTTATATGTATTGTCATCTTCTTGAATTTCAGGATTCTTGCATTTGTTTCCTTCAGCGTCAGCTTTGGTATTCTTTACATCATCCTTGATATCCCCTTCTTCAACTTGATTAGTCTGAGTATCTTTCTCTCTGGTTTCTTCTATTACAACTTGACTTGTTTGAGAATCAACTTCATTCTTCTTCCTCAACCTCTGTTTCATTATAACATTTATCCTCTTCTTAATCAAAGTCTCATTTATCCTATTTTCTTCAATCACATTGCTTTCTTCCTTTTCAGACTCTTAATTGACTTCAATTTTCTATTATTCCTCTACATTTTGCTCTTTGTTGTTAAACTCCTCTGTTTTATTTTCTTACATTTTTTCTTCCCGTTCTTTCAGTATTCTCTACTCTTCTTCTTTAGCTTGAGCACATTTCATACAACATGGTATTATAGAATGAACACATGTGTGACCTCCACTCATAAGTGATTCCCATGATAGTAAATTTTTCTTTCTTGTCAACCACTGTCATTTTATTTGGCAATGTGTTTCGAGGATGCACCTCAATGCTAATTTTAGCAAATGAAAAATGTTCTCCTCCTTTAATAATTGAGTTCATATATAATGGTCTACCCAATAAACCTGCAAAATGACTATGAGTTTCTATATTATACATGTGTGCAGGTATATTTCAATGTTTGAACTATATTTGAGTTGTTTCCTTAGATTTGCTTAATATGTTCAAATCTTCATACCATCTTTCCAACTTCATGCAATTGAATCCAATTTATGTATGCCCATTTTTCAGAATTTCATAAGATTTGATCCCTTCTTAAATTTCAGAAAATAGAGATAATGTACATTTGCTAAAATTCTCTAGTCCATTTTCTCTCATTGTTTCATAAGTGCTTCTTTGATGACTATGAATGAAACTCTATTATTTCCTATGTAGTTTTCAACCACTACATTTTCCCATTCCTTAACACAATTTTCTTCTACTAGAGCAGCCAATTTAAATTTAAAAGGATAATTTAGTACCTCTATTTTTATCTATACATTGCTCAAGTAGATTTTTCCTTTGTATGCATGATCTTCAGCCTTTTTTCCAATATTTTTTTCTAGACTTCATTGATTTTTCATGTAGAATTACTTATGATAGTATAGGTCTTCGATTTAAGAATCTTCATTAACTCCCTCATTGTTTCAACAGACCATTTTACTATCACTTCATATTCATCATTCTTGAGTAAATTCCAGTCTTGGAGATATAGTGAATGTTAAGTTGGACTGTTGTGCTTTGTATTTTCTTTTTGCTAAGTACGATCTCTTCTTTTTTTAACATGCATTAGGAGTTTGGTGATTTGGTTTTTAGTCCAAATAAATTGGTCATTTGATAATACTCTATCATCTAAACTCCTTCTTTATTCGCCTTGATCTCTGCATCTTTTGGGAAACAACCGGGTCTTTGTGAGTTTAAGCATTGATTGTCAGTAAATTGAGAGTTGTTGGTCTTAATTGTTTTTTATGAAATTAGGGATTATTTAATTATTAGTGGGCATGAGCATGTATGTATAAGTAATTTAGGGTTTCTAGGCTAATTACTCCTTTATAAGGGTTGTTTGTAAAGGTTGATATAAAACACTTAAGACTCTTAAGACTTTTTATCTTTAAAAAATATTATTGTCCCTATCTATTTTCCAGAGTTTCATTTCTTCATATTTGTTCTTAGAAGATCCGATAGTTAGAGCCAACATTTGGTATCAGAGTCTATCTAAAGAACATGCCGTCGACAAGATCAACTAGAGATGCAGCGGCAATGAAGATTGGAAGAGAATGGAACATGACACTCTCATATCCGTTACTCACGAAGAGTAACTACTCGGTGTGGGAATTGAAGATGCGGGTAACTTACAAGAACAAGGAGTGTGAGAAGTCGTGATGTTCGATGAGATCGACGAACGGAAGGATAAAATGTCCATTACCGTCATCTATCAAGCGCTCCCTAAGGACGTCCTTCTCATGGTGGCCGAATGATTCTGCCAAGCTAGCATGAGAGACGTTAAAGACAATTCATGTTGTAGTGGAGAGAGGCAAAAGTGCAAACCTTGAAGACACAATTCGAGGCGATTCACATGAAGAATGGGGAATCGGTGGATGATTTTGCCATAAAATTGACATCCATCGTGACTAGTATCCGCTCGTTGGGAGAGAGGGTGGAGGAAATCTCCGTCGTCAAGAAGTTCCTTATAGCTATACTACAAAATACATACAGATCATTACGACGATTGAACAATTTGGTGACCTCAAGAATATGATCGTCGAGGAGATCGTCGATCGTCTCAAAGTCCACGAGGAGAGACTTCACAGCTACAAAGACCAAAAGGAGGAGCACCTATTGCTCACGCATGATGAATGGATGTCACGAACAATTTTTCTTCTAGATCGTCGAGTCGTAGTGGCAATAGTGAAGATAATCGAGGTCGTGACAAAGGGCGAGGTGGAGGTCGAGGTTGTGGAGAAAGCTCACCTCGACAAGAAAACACCAAACTCCGCAAAGACAAGAGCACAATGAAGTGTTACGCATGTTAAAAGTAGTGGTACTACACGTCTAAGTTCCCTAACAAAATGCTTGATGATGAGGAAAATCTCACTAGCTTCTACGACGATGAGCCAACATTAATGTTTGCTGAGGGAGTGATGAATGCCTTTCCTGAAGATGATGAGACAAACTTCACTAGCTTCTATGACGAGGAGCTAGTATTAATATTTGTTGCAGGAGTGACGAATAATTTGCTCGGAGACGAGGAGACAAACCTTGAAGAGTTCGTGGAAAAATCATCCAAGGAGGAACCATATGTGGTGTTGCTCAATGAAGAGAAAGTCATGGTGAAACTCCTTGCAAGTGGCGATGAGTGTAATCACACCGATGTGTGGTACCTTAATAATGGAGAAAGCAACCATATGATGGGTCATCGATAGAAGCTCAATGAGCTCGACGAGAAAATTACCGAAAATGTGAAAATCGAAGACGGAAGAAAGACACACAAGTTTCTTGATCCAACTTATGGGAAAATCTGTGTGAATAGAGATGCCGTGTTCGAGCAAGAGAATAAGTGGGAGTGTTGTAACGACAATAATAAGCTCGTACAAATTATCATGGAGTTTGAAATCCTACGAGATGTCTATGCGGAGACACCACTGGTAGAGATGGATCGTGATGAATTGTTGTTGCTCACCACCGACGAGCCAACAACATATAATGAGACATCAACCAAAGAGTCATGGTATGAGGCCATAAAGAAAGAGCTCGAGTCCATCAGGAAGAACAAGACATGGGAGCTCACTAACTTACCACTCGGTCACAAGACCATTGGGTTAAAGTGAGTTTTCAAGTTGAAAAGAGACATCGAAGACAACATCCTCAAACACAAAGCGAAATTAGTAGTGAAATGTTATGTGCAAAAGCAAGGTGTTGACTTTGAGGAGATCTTTGCACCGGTGGCAAAACTTGATGAAGCCAGGCTAATTCTTGCCATCACAACTCACCGTGGATGGGAGATCCACCACTTGTATGTCAAATCAACATTTTTCAATGGTGATATCGAAGAAGAAGTCTACGTCACTCAACTTGAAGGCTTCATCATAAAAAATAAAGAGCACAAGGTGTACAAGTTATACAAGGCTATCTACGGACTACATCAAGCACCAAGGGCGTGGAACATTTGCCTCAATAAGAGAATAAGGAGTCTCGGCTTTGTGAAATGTTCTCAAGAGTAGGCTGTGTACATGAGAAACCATGGAGAAGAAGTACTCATTGTTGGCGTATACATCGACGACTTGATCGTGACGAGATCAAGCATCAAGGGTGTTGAGGAGTTCAAAAAACAGATGATGAAGGAATTTGAGATGAGTGATCTCAAGCTACTCTCGTACTATCTTGGTATCAAGGTGGACTAAAAGAAAGATAACATAGAGGTGAAGTAGGAAGCTTATGTAGAGAAGGTGTTGAAACAGTTTGCAACGGAGGATTGCAACCCGAGCAAGTATCCTATGGAAGCAAAATTGCAGCTCGAAAAGGATGTGAAAGGAAGCTTAGTGGATCCGAAGGAATATATACGTATCATCGGGTGTCTAAAGTACTTGATACACACTCGACCAATATCTCTTATGTAGTTGGTATAGTGAGTCGATACATAGAGCAACCTACCACTCTACACCAACAGACAGTAAAATACATTATTCGTTATGTGAAGGAAATGACGAGCTATGTGATTCAGTTAAGAAGAGGACGACAAGTTGAAGAACTCATTGGTTTTGCTGACAGTGACCTAGCCGGTGACACAGACAATAAAAAAAGTACTAGAGGGATGGTGTTTTATCTTAACGGGAATTTGATCACATGACAATCTCAAAAGCAACAAAGTGTTGTTTTATCTTCATGTGAGGATGAGTTTATGGAATCTACTGCAGATTCGTGTCAAAGACTTTGGCTGAGAAACTTGTTGAGCAAGGTACTTAGATGCGAACCGAGACCGGTAACCCTTTATGTAGACAATAAGTCCGCAATAGCATTAATGAAGAACCCGGTGGTTCATGGATGCAACAAACACATCGATACCCGATTCCACTTCATCCGTGCATGTGTCAAGAACCGACAGATCATTGTAGAGTTTGTAAGCACCGGAGAGCAACGTGTAAACATTCTCACCAAGGTGCTAGTAAGAGTCAAATTCACAGAGATGCGAGAGCTTCTCGGCGTGAAGAATCTCAAACCAAATCAAGCTTATAGGGGAGATTGTGAGTTTAAGCATTGATTGTCAGTAAATTGAGAGTTGTTGGTCTTAATTGTCTTTTATGCAATTAGGGATGATTTAATTATTAGTGGGCTTGGGCATGTATGTATAAGTAATTTAGTGTTTTTATGTTAATTGCTCCTTTATAAGGGTTGTTTGTAAGGTTGATATACAACACTTAAGACTTTTAGGACTTTTCCTCTTTAACAAATATTATTGTCCATATCTATTTTCTAGAGTTTCATTTCTTCATATTTGTTCTCAGAAGATGGGATAGTCAGAGCCAACAGTCTTTGCTGTTTTCCTGCACTTTTTCGTTAATTACTTATTCAACTATTCTGTTCATTTCCTTCTTTGCAGTTTCTTTGATTCTTTTAAAAAGAAAGTCATGCACTTCTTTCGCCCTGTTGTTTTCCTTTTACCCATATTTTAATAAGACTTCAGAACAGGGGATTAAAATTAGAGCAGCAATCTTGAAATGACTTTAGTCAAAACCCTAGACGATTTTTCACGATGTGCCATACGTACCTGCCGTGTCGATCATACAGAACGTGCCAAACATACTAATGATCTTTACTCCGACCACATTTCTTCTAACCGACTACCAAATCAATTGAATCGTGTGACCGAGCTAACTGTGCCAAATGTGCCGATCGTGCTAAATGTGCCGACACTCTTGATTCCGACGCGATTTTTATTGAATATGAGAATGAGCACGTTTTTGGGGAAGAAATTCAAGATTTTGTTGCTAGAGAATTCTAGCAAAAAATCTCCAAAGTTTTTCTCTCTCTAAGGGCTTGTTTGATGTTTGGTTATTGAGATAAAACTCAATTTTTATCCCAAACATCATATCAACAATCTAATCATCAATTTTATTCATTTAAATATCAAAACTACCCCTCTCTCTAAGCCACCTTATCATTTCTCTGTCTAATCCACAATTCTCTCACATTCACCGTATCCTCTCAACTCAAGGGTAAATTAGTCTTAAAATTTTAAAAACTAGTTTTTCCTAGTTTTTATCAAACAAGGGTTTTTAGGAAAAAAAAAAACAGGTAAACCCCAAAAACTCACTTCCTCAAACAAGCCCTAGGGTTTTTTTTTTCTCTTAGGTCAAAAGAAACTTATAAACGAGTTATCGGGTCTAATTCGAGTTATTTCAGGTCAATCCGATTTTAACATATTTATTAATCAGGTTAAACAGACCGACCTGATTTTCATTCGAAAAAAAATACATGACTTTAACCTAAATTTTTCGTATTCGATTTGGATCGTATTTTTGT
The DNA here is from genome assembly GCF_907164915.1 of Impatiens glandulifera. Taxonomy (NCBI): domain Eukaryota; kingdom Viridiplantae; phylum Streptophyta; class Magnoliopsida; order Ericales; family Balsaminaceae; genus Impatiens; species Impatiens glandulifera. The sequence continues at coordinate 54,309,033 of NC_061862.1, read as the reverse complement.
GTCGGGTCAAAATTATTGGCCTTAGTTATTCCCTTCAACTTAATATGTTTTAAATTAAAACTAAATTTACTTTTGTAAACACAAGTTCTTACATTTACACTTGAGAACCTATTAATTATATAAAATTTAAAATTTAAATAAATAAAATATTATAATAATTTAATTCAATAAAAATTTGAATACCTTATGTTTTTGTCAAATAATATATATATATATATATATATATATATATATATATATATATATATATATATATATATATTTCTAATTTAGAAGCATAGTATTACTCATGGAGAATTAAACTAATCACTTTCATATCTTATTTACGATATTTTACTTAAATTATTTTAGTGAGTTTTGTCAAACAAATATTAAAAATAAAAACTCAATAAATTTACGAATAATATCAAATGAAATATTCACAAATAAATGATTTCTCATGGAAAAAGGTACTAAATAATTCATTTATATAACATAAAGTAACAATCCGACTTAGCATCGTGTTGAAAAAATAATAAAGTCAGTTTAGGAACTGATTATTTGAAACACTTTTGAATTGTTAAACTTTTTGTTGCGTTTGTGTTCTTACATTTTGAATATGATCTACCAATACAACTTTTCTTACCTCTCAAGATATAAGAGTTAAAAGTAAGGATATGATTATGATTATTGTGCCAATTTCTTAAAAAAAAAACATATAATATTATTTTATATCTGATTTAATGATTTGTCAAAATCAATTTTGGCACATTACATTTCTTTTTTTTTTTACCTTGATTATCTTGCTTAAAAGAGTTGAGCCTGTTTAAGATATACACAAACATGACTTAGTTTTAAGAATTTAAATAAAGTGTTAGGTACCTTGTTTGAGATTAATATATATATATATATATATATATATATATATATATATATATATATATATATATATATAAAAGGATGATGTTATACATCAATTAAATAAAGTATAATATACAAATAAACACGAAATTATCAAATTAAAAGTTGATCCAAAATATATGTTAGACACATTTTTCTTATAATAACTAGCATGTATCCCGTGCATTTGCACAAGTAATAATATAAAAAACCGTGAAAAAACATTACGGTAAAAATGTTTATGGACGGGTCAACCCACAATCCGACCTAAGTATCCATTTATTCTCACATATATATCCAAATTAACCACAACTCTCGACCCGGCAATCCAGACACTTTAAAAATTAAACATTACGGTAAAAATATTTATGGGCGGGTCAACCCACAATCCGACTCAAGTATCCATTTACTCTCACATATATATCAAAATTAACCACAACTCTCGACCCGGCAATCCGAACACTTTATATTAGTTAGTTAAAAGGTTGAACTTATATTGTTAAAATGTCTCGCGTTCATCAAATTTCGTCTTGAATTTAAAATATAAAGTGTTATTAGCTTAGTTGGTTAAAGGGTTGTACTTGTTTTGTTAGATTGCAAGTTTGAACCATACTTATAACATTTTAAATTTTATTTTTAACCGTTTTAAGTTTATGGGCGGGTCAACCCACAATCAAACTTTTGTTAGATTGCAAGTTCGAAACATACTTATAACATTTTAAAATTATTTTTAACCGTTTTAAGTTTATGAGCGGGTCAACCCACAATCCGACCCAAGTATCCATTTACTCTCACATATATATCCAAATTAACCACAGCTCTCGACTCGGCAATCCGGACACTTTAAAAATTAAGCATGATTATATATATATATATATATATATATATAGATTTCACCGTCTCCTTATTGTGTCGGAACAAATCATATTATGATTCAATAGTATAATCACTACGCAAACTATCAATTTGATAAATAAAAATAAAAAATGGAATGACACAAAGTCTTATTTAATATGATTAAAGGAATGTTTTTTTTTTTTTGAAAAATTAAGATAATTGTGATGACCATTTAAAATAATAGAAAAACAAGACAATTGTGTATTGTCTTAAACAACAGGTGAACAACAGAGAATTTATATCAAAATAAATTAGTTAATCATAATAAATAATTATTTAACAACGAAAGAAAATCATTCAATGCAATCAATTGCATTTTTCATGAATTGCATTCAACCCATATGTATTTATTATAATTGGTTTGATTGAAAACTTCTCATTCGTTCTATTTTTGCTTGCATTTTGTTAAATATCTATAATTTGCTCCCTAGCTAGGATGAGACAGAAGAAATTAAGTTGAACATGATCCCTGTCTTGAAGGAAGGATATGACATTTCATTCATAAGATTTTGGAGGTGAAAATAATCGAACTCGTGACTTTTGTTCACTTCTAATTTAATATTTTGTCTCGTTTAAGCAAACTCGTAATAGTAACATATAATGAATTTATTAATGGGTTGATTTTGCAATGTATGTATGGCATGCCTTGTTATTATTATTATTACATGTGATAAAAAGCATGAATTAATGAATTACTTCTTGAGAAGCAAAGGGCCAACATTGTCTCCAGTTTCTTTGTTGTGTTTTACATGGCTCCCATCACACAAAGGAAATGTCTTCGACCTCCAACACCTATAATATTGTTTGTTTGTTATGAAACAACAAATTAATTTTAAATTTTTTTAAAAAAGTACCTGCAGTAGGCAGTGTTTGGTTTGGCAAGATCAGCAACAAGAACAGTATCAGTGACTTGAGATTCCTCCTTCCTGACAGAAAGGTTTACATTTGAACCAGAACCACCCAATTCAGCTCTCACCACCACCCGAGAACTGGCTCTGCCGGACTTCACCAATTCCGGCGTGGATCCGCCGCCGTACAGGAGACCAACACCACCGGAGAAGCTAACAATGGACGCCATTAATTAAGCAGCAGTAGCTATCTTTCTAGTAATAGTAGATGAATTGGAATAATGAAATAGATATGAGTTTTTGTTTGCTTATTATAGAAAATATGGATAGCACGCGCACCTCTTTCTTATCATAGATGGTTGGACAAAACCATGCCATCTCACCCACAAACACTTTATCACATATAAAAAATGTGTATAAAAACCTTCCCATATTTAAATAATTTTTTATTGCCCTCTTTGAAAATAATTAGTTATTTTTTTTTATAATTACGTGGATCTATGTTAAGAAATATAATAATATATATTCGATCAAATAAATTCTATTTGTTTCACGGAAAGAAATTGAACAAGTCACGGACGTACGGTGGTAGACAAAAAAAAATAAAATAAAATAAAAACAATTAACCACCATGACTGAATACAACATAAAAGGAGAAATTTGATTAAATAATCTCAAAGATAGGGTTATTTGACCTGGTGGCAAATAATAATTTTATTTGCTCTTATGGTCACTTTTATTTTTTTGGACGAAATTATCCTTTTTCTCGTAACGCGAAAGGACTTCACGTTTCGCGAAGTGAATTAGGGTTTTATATAAATACCTAAATTTTTTCATTTCCTTTCTCTCTCTTCTCTCTTTACTCTTGTTCGACGACGGCGGCGGCGAAGGCTACGGCGAAAACATCAAAGATAAGAAAACCCTAACACCCTAACCTAACATTCAGATGTTCATCATACTGTTCTTATTTCTATTATCTTCATTTCAAACAATTTATGTTATTCTTAATCAAACCCTAACCCTAAATCAATTTAATCTATTCTTATTGTTCATATTGGTTCATATTTGTTAATGAATCGATGTTCATCATACTGTTCTTATTTCTATTATCTTCATTTCAAACGATTTATGTTGTTCTTAATCAAACCCTAACCTTAAATCAATTTAATCTGTTTTTATTGTTCATATTGGTTCATATTTTTGTTCATCTTATTGTTCATATTTGTCGATGATGATATTTGCATGTCATATGGGTTCCGTTTCAGGGAAGATTCACTTCGCATTTCGCTAAGTACTTTGCGTTTCGCGAAGTGGCACATCGCGTTACGTGAAACAGCGCGGTCGACACGGTCGGCACGTGAATGCACATCACGTTACGCGAAGCGGCACATCGCGTTACGCGAAGCGACACAGAGTTGTACTTAGATTCTCTTCAATCATTTGCTTTCACCGAAGATGTATTTATATAAGGCTTTTTTTTTGCTTCTGTTGTGTAATGGAAAATTGGAATGAGTAATTCTTGTCATCAACATTCTTTATAAAAGCAAGTTCTTCTTCAATGTTTCTTTTTTCTTCTTTGGCCAATACCCCCTTCTTCACTTTCTCTAGATTTTATTTTTACGTAACTTATTTCAGATTTGTATATAAAATAATCGTTTAAGCAACCTTAACAGAGCCGACCCCGAGTTTTGGGCTGCCCCAGCCCCCGTTAAAAAAATTCTCGATATTTTTTGTTGCCCTAGATCGAGTTAAAAAATTTAATAAAAAAATGGTTTTTGGTGAGGTTTGAACCCATAACCAAAACAAACATTTTAAGTTTTTATCTAAAACCAAAAGACTACAGTATCTTATGTTCAAAATTACAATATATTTAACTAAAACCTTAATATTTTTAATAAATGGGCTGCCCTGTGGAGTGGGCTGCCCTAGCCCGTGGGCTTGTCGGGCTTACCCCAGGGCCGGCCCTGGCAACATAACAAATGAGGATAAAGAACCATCCAATGAAATTACAAAACAACATGCAAAAACATTCACACTATACAAATCATACTCACTTGCTACATAAATGAGATTGTAATGTTCGATTTGAAAAGGAAATTAAGCAAAAAATGATTATTTGAAGAGTGACATTAGAAATTAAGCAAAAAACATTTTACACAAATTTAAGTACAACTTTGTTCCGCTTCGCGTAATGTTCGCGTGTCAATCGTGCCGTTTCGCGTGTCGACCGTGCTGCTTCGCGTGCTGACCGTGCTGCTTCGTGTGCTGTTTCACGTGTCGACCGTGCCGCTTCGCGAAACATGAAGCCCTTCGTGAAACATGAAGTCACGAGAATCAAATGAATCTTCCCTGAAACGGAACCGAATTAGAGCAATATTAACTTCATCATCGACAAAATAAACAACCACGATGAACAATAAGATGAATAATAAAAAAACCTCATGGTTTAGGTTTGAAGATGAATATAATGAAAATAAAACATAAATCGATCAAATTACCTAATATTAGAATGTGTTTTCGCCGTCGATCTGTATAATGTGTTCGTTTAGGTTTAGGGTTTCGCCGTGGTTCCGCCGCCGCCGTGTCCTCGCGAGAAGAGAGAGAAGAGAGGAAAGAGAGAGAAAGAAAATGACGAAACAGAAAAATTTAAGTATTTATATAAAAAAAATTCTTTTGCGAAACGGAAAGTCCCTTCGCATACGCGAAGAGGGTAATTTCGTCCAAAAAAATAAAAGTGACCATGAGAGCAAATAAAATTATTATTTGCCACCAGGTCAAATAACCCTATCTTTAAGGTCATTTCGTCAAATTTTCCCATAAAAAAATTTCGAGAAAGAAGTTTTAAAATCATTTACAACACAATAGTAAGCGCATCCTAATATCCCTTTCAACTCCAATCCTAAGCAAAGGCAAATATAAAATTTAAATAACATATATTTTTCCTTCAAATCACACATATTTGCTTTGTTATTATTCATAAACCTAACAAATTAACTAAGGCTTTGTTTGGATTGAGATTATTGTAATAATTTAGAGGGGAAATATGAGTAATGATTGGTGATAATTTTGAGGAGATGAAAATATTTTTGGTAAAATTATTTAAAGGTATTAATCTATAATAATAAAATAATAAATAGTAATTTAAAATAAGGGTGTGTTTGATAGCCCTGGAATTGGCATTGGAATTGGAATTGGAGGGTCCAATTCCAATTCTTATGTTTGTTAGACACTTTAATATTAAGAATTGGAATTGGAATTAGAATTCCAATGGAATTCAATGTAGTGTAATTTGATAGTTCTCAATTCCTATCTTTTTAGGTCGGAATTGTAATTCCAAATTAACACGTTTTTCATGTTTTTGACATATTTAACACGTTTTTCACACATTAAACACGTTTTACACGTTTTTAACACGTTTTTTACACGCTTAATATATTTTCATATTTTAGCACGTTTAACACGTTTTTGGCACGTTTAATACGTTTTTGGCACGTTTAACACGTTTTTGGCACGTTTAACACGTTTTTCACGTTCTTGACACGTCTAACACGTTTAACATGATTTTCACGTTTTTAACACGTTTAACACGTTTTTGGCACGTTTAACACGTTTTTGTCATGTTTAACACGTTTTGACACATTTAACACGTTTTTCACGTCATTGACATGTTTAACACGTTTTTAACATATTTAACACGTTTTTCACGCCTTTGACACGTTTAACACGTTTTTGACACGTTTAACATGATTTTCACGTTTTTAACACGTTTAACACGTTTTTGACACGTTTGACACGTTTTTTACGTTTTGGCACATTTTGCACGTTTTGGCACGTTTAACAAGTTTTTCACATATTTAACACGTTTTTGACGCGTTTAACACGTTTTCACGTTTTTGACACATGTAACACGTTTTTTTACGTTTTTGACACATTTAACACGTTTTTTTACGTTTTTGACACGTTTACCACATTTTTGACATGTTTTACACGTTTTTCACGTTTTGGCACGTTTAACAAGTTTTTCACATATTTAACACGTTTTTGACACGTTTAACACGTTTTCACGTTTTTGACATATTTAACACATTTTTTTACGTTTTTGACACGTTTACCACATTTTTTACACGTTTAACACGTTTTGACACGTTTAACAAGATTTTCACATGTTTAACACGTTTTTGACACGTTTAACACGTTTTCACGTTTTTGACACATTAAACACATTTTATACGTTTTTGACACGTTTAACATGTTTTCACGTTTTTAACACATTTAACATTTTTTTTACGTTTTTCACCCGTTTACCACATTTTTGACACGTTTAACACGTTTTTCACGTTTTGGCATGTTTAACACGTTTTTCACATGTTTGGAACGTTTAACACGTTTTTGACACGTTTTCATGTTTTTAACACGTTTAAAACGTTTTTAACACGTTGTTGACACGTTTCACATGTTTTTTACGTTTTTCACGTTTTCACGTTTTTCACACGTTTTAACACGTTTAACACGTTTTAACACGTTTAACACGTGAAAAACGTGAAAAACGTGTTAAAACGTGTGAAAAACGTGAAAACGTGAAAACGTGTGAAAAACGTGAAAAACATGTGAAAACGTGTTAAAACGTGTAAAAAACGTGAAAACGTTTGAAAACGTGAAAAACGTGAAAAACGTTTGAAAAACGTGAAAAACGTGAAAAACGTGAAAACGTGAAAAACGTGTAAAACGTGTTAAAACGTGTGAAAAACGTGAAAACATGAAAAACGTGTGAAAAACGTGTGAATAATGTGTGAAAAACGTGAAAAACGTGTGAAAATGTGAAAAACGTGTTGTAATGTGTGAAAAACGTGAAAACGTATTAAAACGTGTAAAAAACGTGAAAACGTGTGAAAACGTGAAAAACGTGAAAAACGTGTGAAAAACGTGAAAACGTGTGGAAAACGTGAAAAACATGTGAAAAACGTTTGAAAAACGTGAAAAACGTGAAAAACGTGAAAAACGTGTTAAAACGTGTGAAAAACGTAAAAAATGTGTGAAAATGTGAAAAACGTGTTAAAACGTGTGGAAAACGTGAAAAACGTGTGAAAATGTGAAAAAATGTCAAAAACGTATAAACGTGCCAAAACGCCAAAACATATTTTAAAAGTTAACATTTTGAACCGATATTTTATTTTACAAACATTGGAATTAGAATTGAATTACAATTCTATCATTTTCCCAAACATAGGAATTGGAATTGAATTATAATTCTATCATTTTTCCAAACATAGGAATTGAATTGTAATTCAATGCCAATTCTCATGGAATTGGAATTAGAATTCCAATGCCAATTCCAATTCCAATTCCCCATCATCAAACACACCCTAAATGATATTTTAGTATTTTGAGTAATGAATTGAGTGATGTAATTGATGAGAGGGAGAGTGAAAAAATGTTTGAGTGGGTTGAGTTATTTAAATAACCCCAACCGCGTAAGTTATAAAGTTATAGGCCCTTTAAATTTTTAAAATTTTAAAAGTTTTGATTTGAATATTTAATTTTTTTTTTATATAATTTACTTCAAACATTTAATTTGGTCTTTTAATTTTTAATTTAATTAAATTTTTATATTTAGCCTTTTATATAATTTATTTATATGTTAAATTTTTGTTTTTATTCAATATAATTTTGTTAATACTTTTTACCAATCATAAATTTATAATAATGAACATTTAATTTGTTTTTTTATGTATAAATTGTTAATTTATAATTAATTTTATCATAACTTTTGTAATGAGTATGTTTAAAAAAAATTGTGGTATAATTTTATAATCAATAAATATATATAGTGTCAAAGAAAATATTTTTTTAAGTTTGAAAATGAAATTTTGAATTATATATATATATATATATATATATATTTTTTTTTTTAAAAAATAAATTTTTGAGTTTGAGATGTTTCAATTATAATTTGTCTTTATAAAAAGTTATTTTTCATTTCATTTAATATAAATTAAAATATAAAAATTTGTTTACAAAATTTAAATTAAACCGAATTCAAAAGTTAAATAATATGACAAATTAGAAAAAAAATTAATTATAAAAATGGTATTTAATTTCAAATAAACTCCGTTTATTATTTAAATTATTATAAAATTTAATTTTTTTTAATAATAAATAAAAAAATAAATTATTCAAGAAAATTCCAGTTAATTTAGGAGTATGGAGAGTGGGGTCGACCACTTGAGAACAATGAAAAGTAAAGTATTGTGACCTCACAAAAGTATGTATAAAATTGAAGGGAAAAAAAATCAGGTATAAAACACATATACGTATAATTTATATAATTTAATAAATGATCATTTAAATATATATACAATCAAAAATAAACTCATTTAATTAAGTTAATTGATTTTTTTTAATTTATATATTTATTAATTAAATATTAATATATTTATTCTCATTTTTTTTTCTCACTAATTATACAATTTATTTTATTTTTAATTTCTAATTTTTTTATTATTTATATACTAGTTTCTCTTTCTTTTATTTTATCTTTAATTTTTATTAGTTTTTATTTCATCTTAATAACTTATTTTAAAATTTTGTTCTACTATATTATTTTTAGGAATGATTTATTTCTTATTTAATTTAATATGAACAAAAATAAAACAAAAATGAAACAAATAGTCTTTTATTTAATTTTTTATTCATAACTTATAAAGAAATATTATTTTTGTCTAATCTTTGATTATTACTTTTTTGTTGTGTGATAAATAAGTTACTATTATTGTCCCATTCTTGATTATTACTTTTTTTTGTTGAAGAGATAAGCCATTGTTATATCCAACCATCGAAATCAAACAATTTTAAAATAATTAATAATCAATATTATATCGGAATAAGACATAAAAAAAATAAGAAGAAATATAAAATTAAAGTAATTAACCATGAATGCTCGTATATATAGAAAACAAGAAATAGAAAAAGACAAAAATGAAAAGAAAAAAAAGAAAAATAATTAATAATAAAAATTTATATAAGAATAATAAGAAATTTATGAAATAGATAATAAAAGTATAGAAGAAAGTTGATTAATTAATGAAAAAAATTGAGAGTAAAAAATATTAATATTAATATTTAATAAATAAATATATAAATTAAAAAATAAAATTTAACTTTGTTTATTAACCGATGCTAAATGAGCATATTTTTGATAGTATATATAATTAAATAATATTTTATTAGTTCATAATTCTAATTGAGCTAGTTGTACAGGTACACCTGTCTAAATGATTTTTTTTTTTTAAATTTATCAAATGACGAACCATTTATAAAATCATTAAATTAAATTTTATCAATTCATGATTATGTAAAACAATTGGTAATTAGTTAAAAACTCATAAATAGTTTATTAATTAAATATTTATCTAAGTAATTAAGTTTTGAATTGAGATGTTATTTCATTGATTTTTTCTATACAAATATAAATGTTAGATTTTTATTTTTTAAAACAAAGTTTTAGTATAATAGTATATTTAAATAAAAACGATTGAACCAACTAATGAACCGACTAATAAATTGACATAGACCATTTGATATTTTCTCGAACCAGCGTCAACAATTTAATTATGAAGTGACATTTGTTATTTTAAAAACTACTCTTAAGAACATTTATCTAAAGAATAATCAGATTTAGCATCAATTTCTCTTTTTCTAAGATGACAGGACTAAGGTGCGTGGATCGATACGATATATTTAATTTTTTTATCCATATCTTATACCTTATATATTATATTGTTATGAATGTAGTGTGTTTATCAAATTTTGTGTGGAATTTAAAATATAAAGTCTTATTAGCTTAGTTGGTTAAAATATTTTATTTGTTTTTGTTAGATTGCTTCGAAACATGCATATAACATTTTTAATTTTATTTTTAACCGTTTTAAGTTTATGGTGAGTCAACCCACGATCCGACCTAAGTATCCAATTTTCTCACATATATATAAAAATTAACCACATCTCTCGACCGAACAAATTCAAATGAAGCATTATTATATATATATATATATATATATATATATATATATATATATATAGATAGATAATGATGCTTAACATTAGATTGCTTCCGATTCATCTACCAATGTTCGATTACCTACATATAATAGTTACTTTTAGAGAGATTCTAACCCTTGTATTTTTTTTGGAAAAACGGTGAGAACCATTTAATTAAAATTTTAAAAGTGGGAGGAATAATAATGATTTCCCAATTGTACTTGAAAAATGACTAATTACTTCAGCATTGTACATGTGGGCTAGAATGTTCTAGAGCTTGAACCAAATATGTGCTGTTTCCTTTGATTTTCTTTGCAGATTCATCTCTTATGACCACTTTTTCAGCTTAATGCAATTTGATCCTATGTAAGTATACCCTTTATCCATGATTTTTTCAAATTTGAGCCATTTTTAAACTGTAGGAAGTAGAAGTCATGTATGTTTACAGAAACTTTTTCAATCCTTTTTCTCCCCACTGTTTAATTAAAGCCTTTTTGGTAGTTGATAATGATACTCTATTTTTCCCAATGAAGTTTCCAACCACCACAAACTCACCGTCTTCAATATATTTCTCATCTACTTTGGAAGGTAGCTTGAATTTCAAAGAAGAGTTGTGAATATATTTCTCTACCTTTGTTTGAATATTTCCCAAGTAGACTTTTTCTTTGTAGGCATGGTCTTCAGATTTTTTTTCTGCTTTATTCTTCAATACCTTATTGACTTTACATGTTGAATTACTCCTAATAGTGTAGGTCTTGAATTTGAGAGTCTTCTAACTCTTTCATTGCATCAACTGACCATTTAACTATCTCCTCATATTATGCTTTCTTCAGTAAATACTAGTCCTGGAGATAACGAATATTCAGTGGAAAATGCACTACCAATAGCCACACAAGAATGACTCAACAAAATGATGCGATAAAGAAGGCAATATTTGTATTTGACATCCATAATGAGGTAAACTATTGTTGCTGAATTCTTAATAATAAGAATTTGATTATTCAATTTTGGATTAAGGGGGATTTTGATTAATTGAAATCGAACTGACTTGTAGTAATTTGTGATATTCGATCTTACTCTATGTTGCAGGTTGTAACTCTTTGTAAATCAGATTTACGACATTAACATAATAGGACGAAATATTATCGTTGTTGGAGTAGGAGGTGAATGATTAATATTTGAAGATGACATATCATACAATCAAATGTTTGGAGGTTATCTTCCATTAATTGAACATGTTCATTCACATTGTTTCTATACAAATATAGGAATTGATCGATGGATTGGATCTCTATCTGCGCTAATGAGAAATAATTTGTTCTATTAGGGATTAACATAGCTCGTTACTATAGATCTAAACAAAAATCCTACATACAGAGATTTTGTGATTTTAAAATTTTAAATGTATTATGATTTTATCTTTTATTTTACTCTTTGTATATCTAAAATATAATTGAGGTAAGTTTTCTTTTTCTTTTTATATAACAAAAAAATAAAATATATATTTCTTTTTACAACACAGAGGTTCAATGCTACTTAATATTAATACTTCATTTAATTGATTTGTTCAATTAAAAAAATAATCAAAATATATCAATTTATTTTTATGTCAATTAGGAAAAACTCACTACATCGATTTTAATTTCAGAGTTTAATTCTATTATTGCATTCTTATTTCCATTAATATAATAAAACATTTCCAAATTCCAAATTCCAACCAAATAATTGTATAATATATAAAAATTATGGACATTGTGGAGAGAATCCAGGACCTCCATAGTAAACATGAACTCCCCAACCCAATTTCCTTTGTAAAGTATTTGGAATCTTTAAGCTATAACATTGAGGCTTTGTTATAACTTTTGTAAGAGACGTCCAACCAGGACTTGTCCATTTGTTTAACTCATTCATGACTAGAAGATTGCGGATATGACTAGCTCTTAAGTAACCTTCTTTGGGAAAGTGTCCGCTGCCCATCTGAGTAGTCGTGTGTCGTTTACTTGAACTGTTTGATTTATAGACTTCTCCGCCCCATGAAATTCGACTGGCGCTCGCATTTAAACCGTCGAAAAGTTCGTATGGCCAGTATCCTATCACTTCATTGTCCAATTCCAGCAACCAGTCTCCTGATTCCTTGTTCTGCCACGCCAATTTTTGTTAATTAAAGGAATAAGAACATGGTCATAGACATTTCAATTTCAAACCTTAAAGACAGAAGCTTTTAACTCGCTTGATTTCTTGTCATATTTGGAAATCGGTAATGATAGGGACGAGCCGAGGGCAAAAGTTCGGCTTGTTTGCACGAAGCCAGAGCATTCGAGATTATAACATCCTGTTTTGTTATAGTAATCTGTCTGCATTGCCCCCATTAACTAGGTTAATAAACAAATTTACACATTGCAATAATAATCTTACAAAAATGCCCATTATATTGGAAGAGTCTAGAGAAAACTCACTGTCCAATATATGAAAAACCTTGTTTTATTGTCTCCAAATAAGTTGGGATGGACCTAAGAAATTAATTCCATTATAAATTAATTAAACTATCTATATATATACAATAATGTTTTGACGTAAAATGTTTCGAGTTTTGTACTTACTGTCCAACCCGCTTCAATGGAGTTTAATTTCGATGAGTGAACCTCATCTACAAGCCAAAGTTGCGTTAAGCTGAAATCATTCTCCTCAGTTCGAGGATTCCAAACACTGAATTTTGCAGAAGCTCCATAGTATGCTCCTTGTTGATTCCATACCACTGCATGCTAACATTTTAATTTGTTACATTAATTATTATTTTATTTTAAGAAAAAAATGTAATAACATAATCATACCTCACGTTTCGTAATGTCAACACTCTTGCTGGCTAGAAGTGGCTGAAACGAGGAAGTTTGACGTCTAAGGGGTCTTAGAATAGGGACTGTTTGAAATGGGCATTCTCCATTTCTATGCCAGCCCTGGACAAGCTTATTCTTGGGGAAAGAGTTATCCCTTTTCCTCTATAAAGATAATTAACTAGTTTAATCTTATAATATGATTAAAATTATAATTCAGATTAGAAACCAAGAATTTAGGAAATATTTCCAAAGGGGACCTATGTGGTATAATGTACCTGCTTCTCCAAGTTAAGATTGAGTTGCGATCTTTTAATCGATGGATTGTCGAAACTGATTTGTTTGTAGATATTAACACAATCGATAATATCTCCGTTGTCACTCTGCATAGATTATAAAAGATTTTATTCTATAACCTTAATGTTGAAATTGAAGAGAAATTAACGATGGAGACCTTGATGGTTTTAACCGTTCCTTTCGGTTTTGACAAGTCCTTAAATGTCATAGTGGCCTCTACAAATCCATGGTGTAACAAATGAGATATAGTTATTATGCCAAATGCAGAGATGAATGCAAGAAAATTCATCATTTTCTAGTAAATGAGAAATGCATTCAAGGAGTATTTATTATTTAAAAGTAATTTGTGGTGGGTTTATATAAGGGTCTATTCGGTTTGGGTTATTTAATTAACCTGATTAAAAAAACACTATCTCACTCATCCTCGTATTTTTATTTTAATTAATTCATTAATCAAAATACTAAATTATTCTTTATTTTAAATTATTATTTTTATTTTATCATTATATATTAATACTTTTAAGTCTTTTTACTAAACAAAATTTTAACCACTTAAATTATCATCTATCATTATTTTTTAAACTAAGAAGATTCCCGTGCGATACCCACGGATAAAATATAAATAAAATAAATTTAATAATAAAAATAATAATATGTATTAAATGTTTAAATTCTTAATAAGTTAAGAATAATATATTAAAATAAAAAATAGAACAATTCCACATTTTATTCACTTCGATAAAATAATTTATTTTGTCACATATCTCATCACATATTTTTCCGAATGAACCTCTCATCTCGTGACCTTACACTTTCACTTTGGTCAATCAAATATTTGATTTATATTTTTTTAACATTTAACATTGTGACATCACACTTAGGTCAATATAATATTTGATTCATATTTTTTAACCATTTTCAATTGATACCGACCTATTACCATCGACAAACCACATGTCAAATTTAATAATAAAAAAATAATAATATGTATTCAATGTTTAAAATTCTTAATAAATTAAAATTAATATATTAAAATAAAAAATAGAACACTCTCATTCCACATTTTATTCATTTCGATAAAACAACTTATCTTCTCACATGTCTCATCACATATTTTTTTCCGAATGACCTCTCATCTCGTGACCTTACATCTTCACTTTGATCAATCAAATATTTAATTTTTATTTTTTAACATTTAACATTGTGACCTCATACTTGAGTCAATCAAATATTTGATTCATATTTTTAAACCACTTTTAATTGATACTAGCCTATTATCCATCGACAAACCACATGTTAATCACACTTGGTTAAATGATTGTACTTATTTTGTTAGGTTGCAAGTTCGAAACATACATATATTATTTTTTAATTTTATTTTTAACCGTTTGACTGGTCAACTCACAATCCGACCCAAGTATACATTTACTATCACATATATATCTAAATTAACCACAACTCTCAACCCGACAATTTGGACACTTTGAAAATTAAACATCATTATATATACAAATAGATTGGTTAATTAAAAAGTCAAACTTATATTGTTAAAATGTCTCACGTTTATCAAATTTAGTGTTGAATTTAAATATAAAGTCTTATTAGTCTAATTGGCTAAAGGATTATACTTATTTTGTTAGGTTGTAAGTTTGAAACATACATATAACATTTTTAATTTTATTTCTGACCGTTTGAAGTTTATGGGAAGATCAACCCACAATCCGACCCAAGTATATTCCATTTACTCTCATATATATACTCAAATTAATAACAACTCTTGACTCAGAAATCTGGATACTTTGAAAATTAAACATCATTATATATATATATATATATTAGTTAGTTAAAAATTTGAACTTATATTATTAAAATGTCTCATGTACATCAAATTTGGCGTTAAATTAAAAATATAAAGTCTTATTAGCCTAATTGGTTAAATGTTGTACTTGTTTTGTTAGGTTGCAAGTTCGAAACATACATTTAACATTTTTAATTTTATTTTTAACCGTTTGAAGTTTACGAGCGGATTAGGTCCACACCTGGTTTGTAAAACACGAATCAAGCGTTTGGACATCCAAAATAAGCAAAGGTATGTGATGGTCGTTAAAGAAAATCCTTAAGCTAAGAAACAATATTGCAAGACTTTTTGACATTAACCGGGAAGACGGAAAAAATACACTGTTTTGGTACGATCTCTGGTTTGAAGACCAACCGCTAATCAATAAAGAGGAATTCAGAAACATGTGGATCAGGAGGGTCTGCCTAACTACCAAGGTTAGAGACATTAAAGACGAGCTATGAAATTCGCTCCTTAGACGAAGACCAGTGCGGCGACGCATTCTCGAACATATCAGTAACATCCAATTCAACGAAAGAACAGACGTACACCGATGAAAAGCTAAGGAAAACGGGAAGATGATTTCAACAAAGTGTGGAACACCATCCGAGAGAAGGAGCAAACAGTAGATTGATCTAATCTGATCTGGTCGTCAAAGGTTATCCCAAGACACAAATTCATCATATTGATTGCATTTCGGGAAAGGCTAAACATGAGATATTTTGCTAGGAAGTACATAGAAATTCTGGATTCAAGTTGTCTATTGTGTGAAGGGAATGAAGAAACAGTTGATCATCTTTTCAGAAACTGTTCATTTTTCTCGAAACTTTGGAATAAATTTGCAAAAAATATGGAGATGACCAGATTCCCATGATACTGGAAAGAAATCAAGGAAGTGTCTATGAAGAAAGCGAATGGCACAAAGTTTACGTCAAAAATTTTCAAATGCGGATTCGACTCAATAGTTTTTAACATTTGGCAAGAGAGAAACGCGAGGGCATTCTCGAGGAATCAAAGAAATCTGGAGTAGACATTGGATGATATTGTAGCTGACTGTAGCGCGAACATCCAGACGTGGAGAAGAGCTCCAAAAAACGAACATAATTAGAAGTTTCGCAGAAACTGGAAGGTATCATATCAGGAAGTCACCAAAGACGCTATTTTTTTAGTGAGATAAACACAATTTAAATTTGTTTGTAATTCCGATGATTGTTTATAATTTATTTGTTTTTAGACTGTAACGAAATTAATTTTCCTAGACTTGTCTAGAAAAATAAAGAAACTCATTTGATTTTTTTTCCCCGTTTTTGGGAATTTTTAATGAAATGACATTAAATTGTTTTACCCAAAAGAAAACCCACAATCTAACCCAAATATCTATTTACTCTCACATATATATCTAAATTAATCATAGCTCTCGACCCGACAATCCGAAAAGTTTAAAAATTAAGTATAATTATATATATATATAATTATATATATATATAATTATATATATATAAAAGATAATACATTTCAAACTTCTAACGATTCCTTATGTTTTAAATCTATTAATTGTAAGAACAAGAAAAAGATTATAGACATTAATTATCCCATGATGTATAGACATTAATTATACATTTTTGTTTATTTTATGAATAATGAATTACATCATAATAAAATAATCTAATCTTTGTAAGGACATTTGTTTTGATAAAAAAAAAAAAAAATACTAATTACATAATTTTATATAAGTTATAAACGGATAAAAAGTTTCTTTTATTTTTACAAAATACAACTTACATAATTTTATATAAATTATAAAGGAATAAAAAATAATAATTATTTTACGAAAATACAACAAAAATGAAAACATATAGAGATTCAAAAACACCACAAATAATCTTAAATTATCATAAAAATATAAGTGAAATAAAAACTACTCTAGAAGATACCTTTGATGGTTAGATTGTCTAATTCCTCACAAATAATTCAATTATTAAAATTATTAAAATCTTCTCAAATATTAATAATTACAATTTCAACTAATAATATGATTTGCATCTTCATATAATATTTTGCATTTATAACCTTAATATATATTTTTTACTAAGAATTTCAACTATATATAAAATCAATCTTAAAAATAGAACTTAATATATTTTTTTTATCGATTTTGTTTCTTTGTTATTTTCATTTAAAACCGACACCAATTTCTTTTGTTGATCCTTATGAACTTGAACCCTAAGAAAAATGAATTGCATAATAATAAAATAATCTAATCATTTGGAAGGACATTTATTTTGTTAAAAAAAAAAAATACTATTTACATAATTTTATATAAATTATAAAGGGATAAAAAGTTTCTTTTGTTTTCGAAAATTCGATTTACAGAATTTTATATAAATTATAAAGGAATAAAAAAAAGTAGATTTTTACAATTATAAAACAAAAATGAAAACATATCAAGATTCAATAACATTACAAACAATCTTAAATTATAATAAGAATACATGTGAAATAAAAAAGCCTTTAATGGATAGATTGTCTCATTACTCACAAATGATTCAATTATTAAAAATATTAAAATCTTTCTCAAATATTAATAATTACAATTTCAACTAATAATATGGTTTGCATCTTTATATAATATTTTGCATTTATAACTCTAATATATATTTTTTACTAAGAATTTCAACTATATATAAAATCAATCTTAAAAATAGAACTTAATATATTTTTTTTTTATCGATTTTGTTTCTTTGTTATTTTCATTTAAAACCGACACCAATTTCTTTTGTTGATCCTTATGAACTTGAACCCTAAGAAAAATGAATTGCATCATAATAAAATAATTCTAATCATTTGGAAGGACATTTTTTTTGTTAAAAAAAAAAAATACTATTTACATAATTTTATATAAATTATAAAGGGATAAAAAGTTTCTTTTGTTTTCAAAAATTCGATTTACAGAATTTTATATAAATTATAAAGTAATAAAAAAGTAGTAGATTTTTACAATTATAAAACAAAAATGATAATATATCAAGATTCAATAACATTACAAACAATCTTAAATTATATTAAGAATATATGTGAAATAAAAAAAATACTCTAGAAGACTATAGCTTTGATGGATAGATCGTCTCATTCCTCACAAATAATTTAATTTTTAAAAATATTAAAATCTTTCTAAATGTAAATAATTACAATTTTGACTAATAATATAGTTTGCATCTTTATCTAATATTTTGCATTTATAACTCTAATATATATTTTTTACTAATAATTTCAATCGATTATATATAAAATCAATCTTAAAAATAGAACTTAATATTTTTATATCGATTTTTTTTTTATTTTCATTTAAAACCGACATTAATTTCTTTTGTCGATCCTTATGAACTTCAACCCTAAATATTTTAGACTTTAGTGTCCCCAACCAGGTTATTAGAATCCAATTCCCAAGTCCATTAATAAATCAAGAACACTTAATAAAAAACATAAGAGTCTACAACTAAAACCAAATTCAATTCTCTATGTTTACCGTATCAGAGTTCACAATGTCTATGTTATCCTATATAATAATATATGATTAAAATATTATAATTATATTAATATATATATATATAATAATAATAATAATGCTTAATTAATCTTGACACAGTGAATTTGAATATTGTGTAAAAAGAATGAATACGGTTAAAAAAACGGATAAAATTATTTATATTTTTTTTTATTTATCTTTATAAATAATAAATGAAATATATAATCAATATTAATAATTAAAAATTTAATAAATTTTAAGAATATATTTTTTTAAATTATATTAAAATCATAATTCCTTTATTATTTTTTTAATATATATATAATAATAATTCTACACAATTTTTTAAAAATATATATATTTTTTATTATTTTTTCATTTCTCTCTTTAACTAATAAATAAAACAATAACAATTCAAATTAATCCATTTTAAGAATAAAAAATTAATCTAATTATATTAACATAATAAGTGTTATTCTATAATTTTTTTTAAAATAAATAAATATTTATATATATATGTATAATTATATTTGGATTCATTATTTTTATAATTTATATAAATATTATATATAGACCATTTTTTAAAATTATATATATATATATATATATATATATATATATATAAAAACAATATATTTTAAACTTAATTTACAATATATTTAAATAAAAATAAATTATTATTTTTGATTATTTGTCTGCAATTTATATTTGATGTGTAAATAATATTTTTTATATTAATAAAATAGTTTTAACTTAATAATAAAAATGCTCCAATGTTATTTGTGAATTTTATAAATAAAATTAAAATTTAAAAATTTTATTAGTTACAAAATATATAACAACATGCCTATACAAAATTATAAATAAAATACATCAATCATAAACGGATGGTTAAAGTGATCATCTTCTGCACACGAGACAAAAGTTCGAATCTTTGCAAATACAAATTTAAGTAAATTATATGTGTGGATAAAAGACCAGTAACAAATGAGATATTGATGGTTAAAATATATGAATCATATATTTGATTGACCAAAGTATGAAGTCACGAGATTAAAGCTTGATTGAGATTGGTGATTAATTTTTCGAAAGATTAAATGTAGATTAATGGTTGGTTTACCGAAAGATAAGAAGCGTGTGGAAGTGTGATTGAGATTGTGGATTGGTTTGGCGAGAGATAAGAGGTTGATAACAAATGATTTTGATGTCAAGATATTAGAGGTCGATTGATATTGGGGTGTGGGTTGCTGATGGATAAGAGATTGATTGAGATTTGGTGGTTAGTTTGTTAAAGAGGGATAAGAGAACGATAACATTGATTTTACAAGGATAAGAGACGTGTAAAAGTGTGTGAGAGGTCGCTAACAAAGAATCGCGAGATCACAAGATTAAAGATCGATTGAGATTGGTGGTTGATTTGTTGAGAGAGATAAAGATGTGTGAACGTGTGATTAAGATTTGTGGTTGGTTTTACTGAGGAAAAAGAGACCGGTAACATTAGTTTGAAATAGTTAAGTACAGAAGTGAGTGAGTTTACAAGATTAGAGAGGTCAATTTATGGTTGATTTGTTGATGGATAAGAACCCGCGGTAATATTGAGATTGAGATGTGGTTTTCCGATGGATAAGAGTTCGGTTGATATTTCAAGGGATAAGAGGTCAATTGAGATTTGGTGGTTGATTTTTTGAGAGATAAGAGACTTGTGAAAAATGTGATTGATATATGGTTTGCCGATGGATAAGAGGTCGATTGAGATTTGGTGGTTGATTTTTCGAGGGATAAGAAGTCAATAAAATTAGTTGTCAAGAATAAAAGACTTGTGAAAGTGTGATTAAGATTTGTGATTGGTTAGACGAGGGATAAAAGACTAGTAACATTGATTTGTCAATTATAAGATATTTGTGGTTGGTTTTTCGATGGATAAGATGATAAATTAATTGGCAAACAAAAAATATTAGTGGTTAAATATATGAATGAGATTTTTGGTCTATCAAAGAAGTTAACCTAAATAGGTTAGTGATATGATGAGATTGTTGATTTGTCAAAAGTGAAGTTTAAATATGTTGGTACCGTTGAGAGAGTTGGTGCAGACGTGGTCGATAACATTGGTTTTCCAAGGATAAGAGACTTGTGAAAGTGTGATTAAAATTTATGGTTGGTTTTCCGAGGGATAAGAGACAAGTAACATTGGGTTCTCAATTATAAGATATTTGTGATTGGTTTCCCGATGAATAATATGGGAGATTAATTGGTAAAAAAAATATTAGTGGTTAAATATATGAATGAGATTGTTGGTCTACCGAAGAAATTATATAAACTCTAATAAAATATGAGCTCAAACCTAACCTAACGTGGCATCGCAAGGAGCCCCACGGGTTGCTCGCATTCGCGATTAGAGGCCGAATGCAGGGATTCCAAAATCCATATTTGTTGTTGATGTTATGTGCACACTCTAAGGGAATAAAACAAAGTGCTTGTTGAGTTGACCCACCCGTCTTGGTCTACTCATTCAAAAGCCCATTCTCACCCACCTTATATAAAAACTCATTTCAAAATTAAATTTAAGAATTTAATCTTTTTATTTGAAAATAAAATCATAAACCAGATTCAACATGGTTTATGATCTTAACATTTATTCCATTAAATTAGGAAAATAAAAAAGACTAGGTACTAATAACTTTTTAACATTTTCAAGAATAAAACTCTATTTTTATCAATTCATTAAGAATATTTTAATTCAAGTTATAAAATATTTTTAATAATTATCTGGAAAATCACCCGAAATTTGAGATCTATCGCGCAATGAAAGACATAAAATACAGTATAAAAAAACCAAATGCAGCAGTTAACCACAACACAACATTCGATAATATGTTGGAGAGTCTCAGGAGAAACTCAGTTCAATAGACTAAAAATCTTGTTTGGTTGTCTCCATGCAAGTGGGGATAGACCTATTTCAATGGAAATTTTTTAATAGTTAATTTTTCGTAAAATAATATTGTTAATCAATCGAGTTATTGTTAATAGATCGAGTTTTGTACTCACGTTTCAAACGGCCTCAATGGTGTTTAAATTTTGTTTGTCACGATCATTATTTACAATCCAAAGTTGTGAATCATTATTCTCGACATGAGGATTCCAAACACTAAATTTTGTGGAAGCTGCATAATATGCTCCTTCCTTAGTCCTTAACACTTCATGCTAGCATATAAATAAATAATATAAAATTTAAATAGTATTTTGATGTGCAGCTAATGTAAATTTAGCAATAATATAAATATACCTCAAGCTTTTTAATGTCAATGATTTTATTGGATGGAGGTGACTTAAATGACGTAGAATAGGGACAGTTTGAAATGGGCACTCTTCAATTCTATGCCAACTCTGAAAAAGCTTATTCTCAAGCAAAGAGTTGTGTCTTTTCATCTGTAAGATTACAATGGAAATATGTTCTTACAAAGTGTTACAATATATATATATATATATATATATATATATATATATATATATATATATATATATATATAAACCTATGATTTACCTACTCGTCCTTTAAACTCTTAATCAATAGATTATCGAAAGCAGGTTGGTAATAAATATTAACACAATCGATAACATCTTCATGTCACTCTGCATGGATCATACAACATATTATTTTATAACCATAATGTAGAAACTGAAGAGAAATTAATGATGATGATTACGATGACATTTGTTGGAAATATTTATATATTTATATATTTATATATAATTGATATGATAATACATTGTTACAACATATATAAAAGGTTTATCTTAGCGCCCAATTTAGGGCAATCTCTAGATGGGTTGAGCTACATAATATATTCTAACATCCCTTATCAAACTCAAGGTGGTAGAGTAAAGATCAACTTGAGTTTGCTCAATAACATGTAAAAACGACCCAGCAAGAGAGACTTGGTGAAGACATCTGCAATTTGGTGTTCGGTAGACATATACCGTAATTGTATAGTACCAGCACCAACATGTTGCCGTACAAAGTGACAATTGATCTCGATATGTTTAGTGCGCTCATGAAACACATAATTCCGAGAAATATGAATAGCACTTTGACTATCACAATGAAGATCGGTGGCTGGCAATTGAGGAATGCCGAGATTATAGAGAAGTCGTCGAATCTAAAGAAGCTCAGAAGTAGAATTAGCAAGTGCACGATACTCTAACTCAACGCATGAAAAATAAGCGATAGTCTGTTTCTTATTTCGCCAAAAACAAGAGAATTCCCCAAAAAGAAACAATAACTAGTGAAAGAACGTCGGTTAGTGGGATCGCCTACCCAATCATCATTCGCGTAACCAGTTAGTATCAATAATGAATCAGCAGAGGAGTGAAGACTATGTAAGAGAATGCCCTTAATTAATATAGCAGAGAATACATAACACATCAGAGTGATGAGCTGTACGAGAACTTGTCATGAATTGACTAACAATGTAAACTGCATAAACTATGTTAGGGTGAGTGACAATCAGATATATCAACGAGCCCCTAACTGGCGATAAAGCATGGGATCCTTAAGAAGGATTCCATCGAGAGGAGTAAGACGACAATCTGCCTCAAGAGGAGTCGAGTAAGTTGCCATCAGTCAAGCCAGCACGGGAGATGAGGTTAAAAGCATACTTTGGTTGTGAAAAATAGATACCATCTACTGTGTCGGAAATCTCAAGACCTAGAAAGTAACGTAGCTTATCAAGATTCTTCATATCAAAGTATTGAAGACGATAGGTTTGTAAATCAGATATTCAAGAGGCATCGTCGCTAGTGATCACCATATCATCAACATATAATAATATAATAATAATAATCCTAAATGAGGAGCGGAAAATGAATAAAGTAGAGTCATAGGAGAGGCGGTAAACCCATACTAAATAAGTGTTGAGCTGAACTTGGCAAACCAAGATCGTGGTGCTTGCTTTAGACAGTAAATAGCACGACGTAGCTCACATACCTTTCCCGAAATGTCTAAACCCGACGGTTGACTCATATAAACATTCTCAGAAAGATCTCCATTAAGAAAAACATTCTTTAAATCTAACTCATTTGCAATTAATAGATTTCTTGCTAGGTAGTAGATCAACGATATCCTAAGTCCCAGTCTTCTCAAGAGCCTGTAGTTCCTCAGATATAGCCTCACGCCACAATAGATCACAATTTGCCTCACCGAAGGTCTTAGGCTCATGGTTAGCAAAATGGAAGAGAAACAATGGTAATCTTGGAGATTAGGAGAAAGACAACGTACCCGGATAGAATGTCGATTAGTGACATCAGGGACCTAAGGTACTTGATTTGGTACTTGTTTAGGAGACATAAGTAGGTTAACTGGGGGTGATGGAGGAGAAGCTATAGTGTCAACAGAATTTTGAGTGAGCTCGGGATATGTAAAAGAAGGACATTGATCTAAAACAAACAATGGGGAATCAGTCTAAAAAGGAGTGGTAAACTTGGACTCATAAGAGAACATCTTATATTTCCAAAAGGTAATATGATGAGAAACATGAATTCAATTTGATACAAGATCCCAACAATGATAACCCTTATGTTCTACCCCATATCTACAAAAACAACAAAAACGATTCTGATACTCCAATTTATTTCGTTCATGCAAGGGAAGGTGGAAAAAACTAACACAACCAAATGGTCAAAGAATGAAGTAATATGGTGGCTTACCAAAGAGTTTTTGGTAATGAGTAGCATCATGAAGTACAAAAGATGGTATTTAGTTGATTGTATAGATAGCAGCAAGGGCAACTTCCCCCCCAAAACCTATCTGGACATGAAGCGAAAAGAAATATGGAACGAATAATATCTAGAATGTGTATATGTTTACGTTATGCCCTACTATTTTGTTGTGAAGTGTAAGTACATGAGCGTTGAATAATAGTACCCTAAGTGGAAAGAAAATCAAGAAAGGTAGAATCATTGTATTTTAGAGCATTATTATTACAAGTGTTTTAATAAGGCATAAAAATTGTGTTTGAATCATTTTCGCAAAAATGGAATAAGTAGAGGCATGTTCAGAACGATTCTACAAAAAATAAATCCATGTAAATTGTGAATAATCATCAACAAATATCACAAAATATTGATAACCATGAAATGTTCCAACATGAGAGAGCCCCTAAATATCTAAGTAAACTAGCGAAAAAGGTTTATCAGCAATAGAATGATTATTCAAAAAGAAAGTGTTGGTTGTTTGTCAAGCTTACAATGCACACAATAAAATGTCTAAAATTGAATAAGACCCAAAAAACCTTAGAAGTTCTTTGTTGTTTATGATATATGATTTTATTTTACAATTACAAAGCATGACCGATATGTTTGTTGTTAATTCATTTTATATGTGGTGTTTTAATACGGTCTCAAGCTCTAGGAATTTGTCTAGTAGTGAGGCTATATACAATTCATTTACACCGAGCAAATCAACAGATAACATTACAGGTGATTAATTAGAGTAGACAATGGTTTATTATAAGATTTTTATTTTCATGAATTGTTCTTCTATGCTTTCTAAATCTTAGGGTTTAGGGTTTGGGTGAAATAGAATGTAATGATGGGCTGACATAATTTTCTTTCTTCTAATATGACTGGAGATAGTGACAAACTCCTTGTAGATATTATAAAGGGTATTGCTCATCTTCCTCACAATCATATAAACTTAAACGATTTGAATCCTTGAGTGATTTTGGTTGATGGTGAGGTTATTTTTTTTCTTTTTCATAATTAAAAATTAATTCCATGATTCTAATGTTGAATTGGTTCATTTTCATACCTTGAATCAGAATATAAAAATCCTGAGGTTAACACCAGGATTTATAAAGACCAATTATTGTCGTTGTCTTCTAATGCTAACAAAGCCTACAGAAGGCTTGAGAATAGTGGTATTAATGTAATGACTTCTCTATCGGAAATCATGGATTCATCTTCTAGTGCACATCCTTTCTACAATGACTTTGTACAACTTTCAGTTGATGGAAATTTGAATCTTCCAGACGATTCAATTGGTTTGTTTATTTCATCATTAGCATCTCAAAGTTGGAGAAACAACAACTTGCACAACTTGCGTTAGAAAGAAACTAATGTCATTTAGTATCATTTGGTCAATCCTAAAAAGAGCTGGGACCGGAAGTAGACCTCCTATTAGTGGTGGTAATGTCTTGCCTAATATGATGGCCAATCATCCGTTTCCGTCTGAGTTTAGAGAATTAGGCATGGCTAACAGAAAAACAAGATGCTTTACGAGTGCATATCGCTATGATTATGTCTAAGATGCCCCTCCTAATCAGTAGTATACATTGATTGATAATTTTGTATTTATACAATTTGAGATTTTTGCATTAATACAAATTTATTTTTATTTAGGACTGGTCTTTTTGTTAATCGTAGTTGAAAAAGATATGAAACAGGTTGCTCTTGACAAAAAATGTTCCAAAAACTCGAGAGCAAGGATTATCAGCGACAACGAATGGAGATCTACCGTCGCTGATATAGTTAACTATCAACAACGACATCAAATGATCCTCCGTCACTGATATTGTTAATTATCAGCGACGACACTACGCCGTCGCTAAAAGTCATTGTCTTTCAACGATGGCGTTTTATTCGTTGTCACTTATATTTATTAGCTACGACATTAAGGTTTTTAGTGACGGTTTCTACCGTCACTAATTATATATTTTCCATTAATGTTTATCATTATATCACTAAAAAATTCCTAAATAGCGACGCATAATTACCGACATTTAATTGACGTCGGAAATATGCGCCGAATATTTTGATGGTTTAATTAAAAAAACATGAATCGTTACAAATATTAATGAAGAAAGAAAACTTTGTTGTAAAAAACAAAAATATTTACTTATGATCAATCATCGTCGCTAAAATACAAGATAAAATTCCGTTGAAAATTCATTAATGAATTCATACTATATTTTGGAATAAATTTACGACGAAAATAATTGAGCGTCGAATTTTTTTTAGTTAGCCAAAAAAACCGTATAAAAAATCTGGTATGGAAAATTTGTCGGAAATTTTCGAAGCTATTTTTGACTTTATGTTCACCTTTGTTTTTTACAATTATTTTCATCAAAATTTTCATCTCAAATGTCAATCGTATTAGGGCAGCAGCTTTCCGTCTATTATTGAATTATCATAGACATAGTGGCCTTATCAACTTCTTTATCACGCGTTTCCATCTTTAACTCCTTCATAATTCTTGCATAGAAGTGCCAACATAGTTTCTTTTCCCAAAAACTCAGAAAGAAGCCTATAAACTCACAAACATTATATTAAACTACCCAAATGATATAACTTATTATTTAAAAGAGATAATTTTAAAAGCAATGATTTAACCTGCTTATATTGTCATCTTCTACTTACAAAGTGTGCCAACAATATCCAAAACATGCTTTGATAATGGATGCTCGGAACCATGACTTCCATAATAAGTGTTTAATTGACACAAAATACTTACATTTGTTAGCATTTTTGTCTTCAAAATAACAGAATATATATATATATATATATATATATATATATATATATAAATAAATACGATGTTACAACAAAAATGAACTATAATATACAGAAAATGAAATCATCAAAATACAATGTTGATTCGAGGCATGTGCTTAACACATTACCTTAAAATAGTTTTACTATTTCCCCTTGTGTTGGAACTTATCGCAGATGGTTGTCTCATAGTGTATACCGAATCTAGTAATGATTCAACACTGAAATCACTACGCAACGAACTTGACAAAGTACCTAAATCGATCAATAAGTTTCAACGGAAATACAACGAGTCAAGAACTCGAAGAACACTCGATTGAGTGAAAACTCGAAAAATACTTGGTTGAGTGAAGAACTCGAATAACACTCAAGAAATAAAGAAAATGTCTTCGAGTTCTAAAGAGATAATTTGATGAATGAAAATAATAAATATATAAAGAATTCCAACATGAGGGGATATATATAGCTGGAAATTAAACCATCATAATAAATTCATTTATCAATTCATTGGTTGATAATTCATCCAATGGCTGTCATTCCTAAACTCTTGGTATTCAATCTTATCCATTCACATTCGATCTTATCCATTTGCATTAAATTTCACCAAAAATTCACATTTGAATTCGATACGAATTTATATTTATTTAGATTAAATTACATTTAATTTATTTATCATATTTCTCATTTCCATTTAATTAATGAAATTAATTAAAAAATCAATCAATCCCCCACTTTTTAAAAATTGAAAGATTAACTCGATGACAGATTTATTAGTTGAATCCTACATAGGATAGGTAGGTGTAACCCTTTGAACATTTTCTTAATCGAACGACGAAGAGCCATATGTATAATGGTAAGTCTGGACATATACATCGTAGACATAATACCATTAGACAATTACTCTCTACTAGAATTATCTCAATTGATAACGTAAGTCAAAAGATAATATTACGGATATGCTAACCAACGGTTTAAATAGAGTTAAATAGTTGAATACTACATATGATAGGTAAGTGTAACCCTTTGAACCTTCCCTTAATTGGATGAGCTAAGAGCCATATGTATAATGGTAAGTCTAGACATATACGTCGTGATACAATACAATTAGACAATTAATCTCTACTGAAATTATCTCAATTGATTATGTAAAATTAAAAGATAATATTGCGGATCCGCTAACCAAATGGTGAAATAGAGAGTTGATGTTAAAGTCCTCAAAAGAATGAGACTTAAGCCTACAATAAGTTAGTATGAAGGGAAACTCAACATATGATGACTATAGATCCTAAGAACTAGGTTCAATAGGACAACTTAATTGTACTAAATTTGGTAGATTCCTATGAGTGAAAAATTCTACGATAAAATAATATTTCGGGAAATGATAATCACACAGACTTTTTTTGTGAACAAATTGATCACCTATTTGAGAGAGAAGTGGGGCTGCTTTGAAATAATTGTATAACTCAGTTCTAGACCCTCTCACTAAACCAGACTGTCAAAATAAACACAATCATAAGAACTGACATGTATCAAAAATAATTATATGTGAAAGTGTGTAATTTCTTACACAAAAGACATAATAGTTTAAAGATATCGAGTATACTAATCGGCTAGACATATAGTTTCATAAGAGAATGTTCAAAGGGTCACACTTACCTATCATATTTTGGATTCAACTATTGAAGATTTTACCAAGTTAATATTTCAATTTCCATTAATGTGGGGGGATTATTTGAATAAAATTAATTTTATTAATTAAATGGAAATGATATTTGGGAAAATGAAATTCATACCAAATTCAAATGTGTATTAATGGTAAAATTTAATCTAAATGAAATTCACACCAAATTCTAATGTGAATTAATGGTGAAATTTAAACCAAATGAAATTCATACCAAATTCAAATATGAATTAAGGTGAAATTTAATCTAAATAAAATTCAAAGCAAATTTAATGTGAATTTAGGTGAAATTCAATCCAAATGAAAATGAATTTGTTAATGCCTTTATGAAACAATTAACAAATGTTGTTACTTTCTATTGTAACTACAAAATACTTATTGATGAATGTAACTTGCAAGGATAATGAAAAGGCAAGCAATGATAACTATTCGATGGATAAATTAGTGGTCGTTGAATTAAAGAATTGATTAATGGTTTTAGGGTTTAATTTTCAACTATATATATATCCCTTCACTCTAATTCTTTTATACACATCATTTGATTATTTTTCACTCTAGAATTCCAAAAATTTTGCATTATCTTTGTGAATATTCTTTAAGTTCGTGACTAAACTAATTCTCTTGAAACCCGGTGTTTGTGATTCAAATATTTTTGTCTAGTTCGTTGTTATAGTGATTTTTCTGTGCTAAACTATTGCAGGTTCCGTTGTACCTTAGGAAGTAGCCACCAATGAAACTCTCCAGTTCAAACAGGAGACGGTGTAACTATTTTAACTAACCAAGTAATCTTTGTCAATAAAACATACAAAGCTGAAACATTTTATTTTCTATTTGACAGGAGACACAATTCTTATGAATTTTGAAGTTAAAAATTCACCCCTCAAGTGCAAGATAAAATCATCCAAGGCATTCTTCTAAGAGTTTAGAAAGTGGATATTGGCTTCACTATCTGTAATTGTTTAGCCCAATATTTTAAGATCATACTAAAGTTATTACTTTTGATCTAGAGTTTGATTGCCTTACTTATGATGTTATTTGATATGCATAATAACATGGGGAGAGAGATATACAATAGAAAGAAAGAAACAGAGAGACTAATAATCAAGGAACCACATTTGGAAACATTTTTTTTATTTGAAGTAGGAAAACTAAACTTATATTTTCATTATTTGGATCAAAATATTTTTTTTTAAAAATGACATAATATTGTGTTGAAATAATTATGAGCATAGTCTTATTCTTCTATTAAGTATGAATAATGACTTATGAAGTATTTTGTTAAAATGAGTTTATTTAATGTGTCATTTTTAGTGGTGAAGCCTAAGTTTGAGAGTAGAATTGGTAAATGTGAAATTTGAAAATGGAACTTCGGGATGATGGCTTGCTTTATACTACTTGTAGAACTCCAAACTATGTTTTCTCATGAAGTATTCCAACATTAAATATTTTCTAAAAATTAATTAGGAGGCTGAGTTTCATTGTAATTGATGAGTGTGTTATCCCTATATGTTCTTTACATATGTTAATTCATTTTTATACTTTGATTATTGTTTTATTTGTAATCATTGTTAAAAATTTCTCTATAAATTCTATCAAGTGTTATTTCAATAATAATTTTGGACAAAAACAATTTTTACAGGAAAATAGGAGAGAAAATTGATTATCGATGTACAACAAAAATTTTTCAGATGATCGAGGATTAACCAACGAGTTGTATTAAAGGGAACTAGTAAAAATAGGTCTTTTACATAAAAGTATAATCTCTCGGTAAAAGCCTTATACATGTCGGTAATACTCCTTTGCCGACAAGTTTCCAGACTGTCGGCATCTTCCAGCATTGCTCTTGTCGGTAAAGGTATAGAGACATAAACAAACATATTTCATAACTGTCGATAGAGTTTATACCGAAAGGTTTGTAGATCTTTCGGCATATTTTTTTCTGAAAGATATGATTAGATCTATCGGCATTAATTATAAAATGACATTTTAACAAATATTGTATTTCTTCTAATTAGGCCGACAACAACTTGGATATATAAAAACCGAATAGGCTATTTAATATTTATTCAGATAAATAAAAAAAGATTTGGTGAAATCTTTCAGAAATGCCTTTACCGAAAGATCTGTTGAATATCTTTTGGTAAACCCTTTACTGAAAGATTTCAATGAATCTTTCGGTATTACCTTTACCGAAAGATTTACCCTTTACCGACAAATTTATGTAAAACTGTCGGAATTGTATAGATAGGTTTTTCTAGTAGATTTATGTTTATCTTTCGGGTTTCCTCTTTACAGATTTTTAATATTTTTTTTGTTTTTTACATAACCTTAACCTGTTAATTATCAGTCAAACAAAATTCATTACATTTTCCAAAATTCTAAATCAATACGTATTACAAACACATGTACTAATCCAAAAACATAATACAACATGTATTTGTCTAAACACTATAAACTAATCCAAAAAATACATAATAAACGTACTAACTCGGAGGTGGTGGTTGATTTTATAACCTTGCTAATATTTCTGCAATCTGTTGTTGTGTTCTATATTTATTAACTTGAACTAGCTCTTCGAGTTCAATGACCCGCGCCCGGAGCTGTTGGTTCTCCTCCCTTAGCGACGACCCTCCACGTTGAGAATTTCCGCTCCTCCGCCGATCACCGTGAAAGCGCGATGGCCGCACGCCTGAACCCATACCCATCACCGTCCCGTATTGTTGGGGCCCGAAGACTCTCTCGGTCACCTCGAAGTCGGAGATATCGGGTGTGTCACTAATTACTTGCTCCATCTCCGCTTGTACATTTTAAAATATCATTATATAATTAAGCTATAATTTTATTAAATTTTCAATTAAACTTTAACTTCCGATCTTCTCTTGTGACAGTTGGTCCGACGTTAGGGTCGGGTTGTCTTTGGTGACTCTCGGGGTTTGAGTCTTTCTGAACTTCTCTATAATAGTCGGTGGACGTCCGAGTTTAGCCTCATGTTCAAATAAATTGTTCATCAGTAAATTAGTTACATTTATAATCAGCAAGTTTAATCGAATAGAATAATGTATATACCGGTTCTTCTTCCACTTGTGAAAATGCTTTACAACCCGTATGGTGGGAAAACCTCATTTTTTTCGGTTTCCAATATTGATTGAACTTTTTTTTCTACATTTAAAATAAAATTATAGTTGAAACCGTCATCCCTACATATTTCTATTCTGAAATTTTATGTACCTTGAAACTCTTCGTGAAATATTGTTTTTTATAGTGGAACTCCCAATCTGCGTGATCATAGAATTGTGGGGGACGCGCAAGTACAGTTGCCTCATCTCCGTTATGAATCCGCACATAATCCCGACTCAAATCGGAGCGCCACCTTTCCCATATTTTTTTGGCGTGTGCAATCTCGGTCTGTCTATACATGTCTAAAGGGATATCTGTGCTTTCGAATGGATCCTGAAAAATGAAAACCAATAAATATTAAACTTCAATTAAAAGTTAATTAAATTCAAGTCCAATTTTTCACCGTCATGACACGCCATAGTAAATCTAGTTGATCGGTACTCAAGGCCTTCCATTTAAGATGGCGATGTGAGATGAGTGCGGGGTCCCGCACCATCGACCCACATGTCTAGACCACATGCATCTAGCATCACCATCTGACCTCCCATCTATATCTCGAAATCTATGTGGAACCCTCGATCCATAGGGCCTTCTTGAAAGCTCGATATTTTGGTTACAACCTCATCTCCGTGTGGAGGAAGAACCTGTTGTAGCAATTAATAATATATGGTCAAAATAAATATAAACAATAAATATTAGTGAAAAACTTACCGGTACTACTAGTGTCTAGAGTGGAATGATCATTCTCGTCCTCACGCTGCTCCTGCTCAGTCTTTGGATTCTCTTGCTACTACAGCTCAGGCTCCGCATATGTACTCTCAATGAATTTCTCAAGTTCATTATCCTATGTTTGGTGTCTTGGTGGGGCAGAAGCTATTGAGACCAGATTGAACACATGGTCCCCTATCGGCTCCCTTGAATGCTCCCCCGACTCCCTGAAGACCGGGTGGTAAGGTCGTCAACCTGTGAAATGAGCCCCTTGAATGTCTTAATGAGTTTTCTTGGTGGCATGGTACGTACCTATTCACAAATATATTAGTACAAGCATATTGAAGTTTAAGGTAAAACATTAATCTAATCTTAACTATATATTTGTAAAACGTGGATTTATTTTTTTCACAATCTTGCAACCGGGTCATGACGCCATATCAGGTGCGTAAAATACTTGTTTTGCTTGACTCGCCAAAATATAAGGTTCTTAGCTTTGTATTTTTAAAATCCGGTTGACATTTATACTTTCGAACTCATATTTATCCACTTTCACTCAACATTTTCCAAAATGTGCATCAAACCACTTACACTTGAAGAGAACAACCTATTTGTGAGAAAAATATTATACTTGGATTATGTTCGTTAAACCTCTGTAGTATGACAGAGTATCCGGTTCGTTGTTTCCTACAAAAACAACTCCACTAGAGAACATATCATGTATAAAATCTTGCATATAATGTTCTTCTTTGACTGTATTATTCAAATTCGGGGGAGTATTGACTTCTCGCACAACATCATTCGAGTCATCGTCATGATTACCATCGTCATCATCATCGTCATCATCATCATCATTGTCATCATCATAAACCATGTTAGTAGTACTCCTCTTTTCTCCTTGACAATACCATAATTCATAATTCAGATTTATTCCATAAACAATGAGGTGAGTCTTCACATTGACTATATCCATAAAAGTCATGTTCAAGCATTTCACGCAAGGACATTTCACATTTTTTCGTCCTGTACTACTTACTACAAAATCTAGGAAGTGGTCAACTCCTTCCTCATATTTTGGATGATTTAATTCACCGAATTTCATACCAATTTCACCAAATTTCAACAAATTGAACTAATATTATACTAATTTTACCAAATTTCAGCCAAATTTCATAAAATTGAACTAATAATAATACTGATTACAATATCACAATACATACTAATTTCAAGTTCAATATCACAATGAAAACTAGTCAACAAGGATTTCAAACTAATTTCACATAATTTCAGCCAAATATCACAATAACTTCATACTAATTTCACCACATTTCAGCCAATTAAACTGATAATCTTAATTACAATATCACAAAAACTTTGAAACTCAAATCCATTCATATTTTGAATACAAATCAAGAAACAGATAACCCTGAATCTAAAAAATAGCTAACCCTAAATAAACAAACAACTAACCCCCAAATTTCATCCTAAATCAACCATCAACAAATAGATAACCTATATATATATATATATCAATAGAAATCCAAAAAATGAAGAGAAATGGATTTACTTACCTGCAGATCGGAGAAGATGAAGAGATCGAAGAAGATGAAGAGGGGAGGCGGATCTACGGAGTTCTGACGAAGAGACGACGGGATCTGAGGAGCTCTGATGGAGGCGGTGGATATTCGACGTCTTCTACCTTCGATCTGCGGCTTCGGTAGAGCAAAGAACAACTTCGGAGGAGTTTCGGCAGAGAAGATTGGAGAAGAGAAAGAGCGTAGGGGAGGGTTTCTGCCCAAAAAAATACAATATGAAGGGAAATATCGACAGATATAGTAAATCTGTTGGTATTGCCTCTTCCATAATGGGCGAGTTTTACACATATCTTTTGAGCTTGGTCTTCAATAACCCCAAAAAATAAAGTGCCTGGGAAGTGGGAAAACCCAGAAGATATATATAAATCTTTCGGTTTTACGCTTGAATACCAAAAGATTTAGTGTATATCTTTCGGTATTAGGCTCTTTTCAAATTTTTTTATTTTATCAGATTGAAGCATTATTATATTTTATCCTTTAGACCTACATACAATCCTATACTTCGTAATTATATAAAACCCCTACTCATACAAATATAAAATATAATCACTCATTCTAAGTATAATCAAACACAAACCTTATACATCCTACTATTATAATCAAACTCAAACCTATACTTGTAACTTCAATCACAATCCATATACTTGGAATATTGACTCACAATGGATATGTTTGAACAATTAAACAAGATTCATATACTTAGAAACCAAAACACAAACTGAAAAAGGGGGAAAAAATTAGTGAAGAATGACCAACACCGAAAGATTTACTACAAAATTTTCAGTATCTACTAGCTAAGCCGAAAGATATACTTAAATCTTTCGTCTTTGGTCTTAGATAACAAAAAAAAACTGCTAAGAAGTGGGAAAAACTAAAAGATGTAGATAAATCTTTCGGTTTTACACTTGACTACCGAAAGATATGAGGCAAATTTTTCGGTATTTGACATTTTCAAATTTATTATTTTTACTAGATTGAAGCATGATTATATTTTATCCTTAAAAACTTAAACACAATTATATACTTAGTAATTAAACCCTAAACCAAAATCTTGTTTAGGGTTTGGTTTATATCTTTCGGTATATCCCTTAAAGAAAACCCAACACTTAGCTGTTTTTTAAAATATTTTAGAAGGGATCAAAGCCGAAAGATATAGTATATCTTTCGGTATATCCCTTAAAGAAAATCCAACACTTAGCCGGTTTTTCTGAATTTTTTTGGAAGGGATCAAAGCCGTAAGATATAGTATATATCTTTCAGTATTAAACCTTCAAAAAAGACTGTTTTTAGATGGATTCAAAGTTCGGTATTGTCTCTAATTACCAAAAAAAATGTAGAGACTGTCGGCATTTTTTCTCATTAGTGACAGTTTTCTTCTTTTCGGCACATATACCGACAGATATAAAAATTTGTCGAAAAAATCTTTCGGTAAACCCCATTTTTTTACTAGTGGGGTAGAAGAGTTTATTCGAGTTTCTATGCACAATGCTAACGGTATGAATAGATGAAATATATTGTGTCTATGAAGAAAATGTGGAAATCGTAAATTTCAAGATTTAGAAACCTGTAGAAAGTTATTTTTATCGTAGTGATTTCATTGAGAATTATCATACACGGGGAACCATCAACTCATTTTGTACATTTTTCAGATGAAATTAATGTTTAACCAAATTTGAGTGTTGACAACAATAATTCGTACTATATAATGATTTTAATGATGCAGCTAGTTATGATCTGCCAATACAAAGTGAAGGTGCAAGTTCATCTTTCAATGTTCGCTAGATAAGCCCAATTTTTTTTGTTAATGTCTTTCTTTGCTCGGCACAATTTCCTTTTTTTTAGTATATAAAAGTAATTTTCTGATCCATTCCTTAACCCGCCCAAATTGGCAATTTGGGTTTTCACATTTTCCAAACATACTAGTTAGTGAACCATGTTATACTATGAATAGTGTGAAGTTCCATTGTCCGGCTAAAGTTTATCTTTAATAACTAAATTCTCAACCATAAATGCCTAGGTGAATGGGCAGTTGCTAAGCATCCTGTATCGGAATTAGTGAACCGATAGTTGACATTGGAAACCACGATCAATTAACCACAACTAAAGATTAGGTTTTAGTAAAACACGGTCATATTTGTACCTCAAGTGATGAAAGTTAAAAGTAAGGCCATAATTGTGGTAATTTCCTAAAAAAGTAAGAGTTGATTGAAACAATTGAGACACATTAATACATTCATTTTGATTTGCTTGTTTTTTCTTACCTTGGCTATCTTGATGTTTAAGATATACACTAAATATGTCTTTCTTAGGAATTTAAATAAAAGTTATGGACATATTAAAGAAAATCCAGAACCTCCATAAAAGTGAAGATATACACTATATATATTTATGGACATTTTAAAGAAAATCTAGAACCTCCATAATAAACATAAACCCTCCAATCCTTTTTTCTTTTAATTTATTTTCATATTATTACTTATTTTAAAAATATACAAACAATATAAAATATATTTATATATATATTTCAAAATTAGTGAAAAATAAGAAAGACAAATAATTGATGGAGAAAAAAGAGAAATATGAATAATAATGAAAAGAAAACATAATATATATATATATATATATATATATATATATATATATATATATATATATATATATATATATATATATATGTGTGTGTCTTTTTAGAATTTATTGCATAAGGTCAACCCATTTGCTGGCTTATTGAATTCAAATCTTGGATTGAGTTCCATATATAATTAGTAATATATAAAAATTATGGACATTCTCTAGATCTTCCTGGACCTCCATAATAAAAATAAACCCCCCAATCACTTTTCCTCTTAAGAAAACTTGGAATTCTTAAGTCATAACATTTAGGCTTTGTGACCGTTTGTGTAAGAGACCAGTCAGGACTACTCCATTTGTGTAACCTCTTCATGACTTGAAGATTGCGGACATGACTAGCTCTCGTACCATTCACAGGAAATTGACCATTGCCCATCTCAGTAGTCGTGTGTTCACCTGAATGATCTTTGTAATACACTTCTCCGCCCCATAAAATTTTGTCCACGGTTGAATTTAAAGCGTTGAAAATTATACGTGGCCAGTATCCTATAAATTCGTCGTCCACTTGCAGCCACCAGTTTCCTGTTTCAGAGTCCTGCATGTCATTGTCACGTCAAATTTTGTTAAATAACAACTCATTTTCCAATAATGACATACACTTAAAAGGAATACGACGACACGATATTTCAAACCTTGAAGACAGAAACTTTTATCTCGCTGGAAATCGATAGGGGAGAGCCGACAGCAAAAGTCCGGCTTGTTTGCACGAAGCCTTCGCATAAGAGATTATAACATCCTGTTCTGTTATAGCGATCACTCTGCATTGCAACGTGAACTAGCTAGGTTACTAATTAAACAAATTGTCAACAAACATTATGTTGAATAATAATCTTATAAAAACACCCATTATGTATGTTGGAAGAGTATAGAGAGAACTAACTCACTGTCCAATATATAAAAAACCTTGTTTGATGGTCTCCAGACAATAAGGGATGGACCTAACAAAATTAAATAAATATAATGATTAAAACTTATACATATATATAAATAAGTAAAATGTTCAATTGAGTTTTGTACTTACTGTCCAACCGGCTTCAATAGCGTTTAAACGTTGTGTGTCCATCTCAGTTATGAGCCAAATTTGCGCTAAACTGAAATCATCTTGCTGAGTTCGAGGATTCGGAACACTGAATTTTGCAGAAGCTCCTAAGTATTCTCCTTCCTTATACCATACCACCGCATGCTAACATTTTAATTTGTTACAAATTATTTTTTTTTTTAAAAAAACATAATTTAAAATGTAATGAACATAATCAATCATACATCACGATTCATATTGTATCCGACTTTGATGGCTGAAAGTGGCTTCTGAAATGTCTTAGTATGACGTCTAAGGGATCTTATAATAGGGACGGTTTGAAATGGGCATTCTCCATTTTTATGCCAGTCCTGGACAAGCTTATTCTTGGTGAAAGAGTTATCCCTTTTCATCTATATATATATATATATAAAGATTAATTAAATAGCTTAATCTTATAATATAATTAAAATTAGAATTCAGATTACAAACCAAGAATTTAGGAAATATTTCCAAAGGGTACTTATGTGGTATATTGTACCTGTTTCTCCAAGTTAAGATTGAGTTGCGAGCTCTTAATCAATGGATTATCGAAACTGATTTGTTTGTAGATACTAATACAATCGATAATATCTCCGTAGTCACTCTGCATACACCATAATTTTTTATTTTTTTTTCATAACCTTAATGTTGAAATTGAAAAGAAATAAATGATGACGGTGATGGTGATTACCTTGATTGTTTTAACTGTTCCTTTGGGTTTTGACAAGTTAATAACTGTTGTAGTGGCCTCTATAAATCCATGGTGTAACAAATGGGCTATGGCTATTATCCCAAATGCAGAGATCAATGCAAGAAAATTCATCATTTTTAAAAATGCATTCAAGGAGGATTCATTCTTTGAGAGTCATTGGTGGTGGGGTTATATAAGACTTCTAGAGCTTCCTTATGTTTAAATCTATTAATTGTAAGAAAAAAAATATAGACCTAATCCCATGGTGTTTAGGCATTAATTATACACTTCTTTTAAAATAAATTAATTGCATCATAATAAAATATAATCAAATCCAATGGAAAGACATTTCTTTTTTTTTTGTTTTTAATTTTTTTTTACGTAATATATATATATATATATATAATAATGCATAATTTTCAAAGTGTCTAGATTGCCAGATCGAGAGCGGTGATTAATTTGGATATATATGTGAGATTAAATGGATACTTGGGTCGGATTGTGGGTTGACCCACCCACAAATTTAAAACGGTTAAAAATAAAATAAAATTTTTTATAAATATGTTTCGAACTTGCAACATAACAAAAACATCTACAACCTTTAATCAACTAGTCTAATAAGATTTTATATTTTAAATTTAATACAAAACTAGATAAACACGGTTAATCCGCCCATAAACTTAAAACTGTTAAAAATAAAATTTAAAATGCTATCACATTTTTAGCATAATTTATTTTCACGATTTTTTATATCATTACTTGTGCAAATGCACGACTTAAATACTAGTTTTAATAAATTATAAAGGAATAAAATTTCCTTTTGTTTTCAAAAATAAGATTTACATTCATGAAACTTAAAAAAAAATTAAGATATACATAATTTTATATAAATATAAAATAGCAAAGTCTTTTACGAAAATATAAACTCAAACAAACATATCTGTATATATTACAGATCAATGTCATATAATAATATATTTATAAAATATTATAAAAATATTAATTTGCTTATAAGTTTAATATAAAGTCTATATATTAGGCATAAATGGTGTTATTTAATATATACATTTAATATAATATCTTTATATTTTAACATTATATTAGAACCAAGTTTTTATTTTTAAGCACTACAATCATAGTCTAGTTTTTTTTCTGTTGCTTTATCCATGGTTATTTGAGATATTTATTATAATATATTAGTTTCAATAATCATTTTTTTTTAGATATTTTGTTAATATTTTTATTTTAGTCTGTTATCATAGACTTACATTTTTTTTTCAGTTATTGTTTAAACTAAGGATGAAAAAATTATCGAAATTATCGTTATATAAAAAATATTGTACCATAAAATATCAAAAATATCAATTTTTTCGGTATACCAAAAATTGTAAAAAATAATACCGATACCGAAATTATTTTTAAGGTAAAGGTTCGAGATTTTCAAAATTTCAGTATATCGATATATAATATTTATAAATTAAATATATATATATATATATATATATTATTTACAAGGAAATATATAATTACTAATTAAATTTTAAATAATTATACTTTAATTTCTATTTTAGAAAATATATCCACAAATGTATGAAATTTTTAGTAAGATCAAAAGTTTATTAAAGAATTAACGAATTTTATTAAATTTATTTTCTTATTCGGACACATTTTAATAAATTTTTTTGTTAATTCAATTATAAAAATATAATTTTTCAAAGTAAAATAAAAAATAATTATATTGTAATATTATTCTATATATGCAATTTATATACATATATTAAGCTAATTTTATTTCACGATAATATATTTTTTTTATTCAAAACATATTCAATGCGGTCTAATATATTATCAAGTTCATTTCAAATATAAAACACAATAAAATCTGAAACACACGAGTTCACGACTCGAGAGAGAGTAAAAATTACTTCAAAATCAAAACTCTTTGTAACTCCTAAATAGTATAGAAGTATATTCTAGAACTATGAAAAGAAGAAAAGTTGATGAAAAAATACATCAATTTATTAAAAATATGTAAGCTGAGTCTGTTCTACGAAACAAGTGAGGTTGATAAAAGTCAAATCATATCAATGAAAGAGACGACAGGGCAAGAAAGGGTTTGTTCCACACAATTTTAAGAAAAAAAATGTTGTGAATAAAATTAATAGTATGTTCTTTATGTATGAAGGTTATACACCGATACTATACCAAAATCAAGGTATATCGAAATTAATGTACTATAAACATATGGATTTTTCTATACTTAAACTTTTTGTAAGATATAAGGTAGGAATAAAAAGTTAAGGTATATATATCGTACCGACCCATCCCTAATTTCACACTAACATTCAATGTCTATGAGATTCTACCTTCTCTCTTGATTTATTTAGTCATCCCGTTATTTGATAGATCTCAATATTCACGAGTAACTTCGTATTCTTTTATGTTGTTATTTCACCACAACATTTAATGCAGGTAACATTTTACATTCTTCGTTGATTTATTAGTAAATACGTACACTATTATCTTGTCCCATTTTTTTTTTTATGAATTTCAACACTCACGAGTTTATCTAATTTGAAAAACATAACATTATCATTTCACAATCTCGTCTTCAACATCGAATTGTCAAAGTCTATATATTATACATAAATTTTTATTTAATACAAAATGAATTGCATCATAAAAAATAATCTAATCCTTTTGGAAGGATATTTCTTTTTATTTTCAAAAAAATAAATTACGATTTACATAATTTTATATAAATTATAAAGAGATAAAATGTTTTTTTTTTCAAAATAAGAATTACATTCATGGACTTTTTTTTTAAAAAAAAAAGAATTAAAATTTACATAATTTTATATAGATTATAAAGGAATGAAAAAAGGTAACACAGTATTCTACAAAAATGAAAACTCAAACAAACATGAGAACACGACAAACAATTTTTTTTTTTTAATAAGAATATAAGTGAAATAAAGTTTATTTTATAAGACTATATCACATACAGTCTTGTAGCTTTGATGGTTAGATTGTCTTATTCTTTACCAAGAATTCAATTATTTAAAGTATTAAAATATTTCTCCAATCTTAATAATTATAATTTCAACTCATAACATGGTTTGCATCTCCATCTAACAATTTTCATTTATAACTTTAATATATTTATAATTAATAATAATTTCAATTATATATAAAATCAATTCTAAAATAGAACAATTATTTTTTTTGATTTTG
This sequence comes from Impatiens glandulifera, assembly GCF_907164915.1. Classification (NCBI taxonomy): domain Eukaryota; kingdom Viridiplantae; phylum Streptophyta; class Magnoliopsida; order Ericales; family Balsaminaceae; genus Impatiens; species Impatiens glandulifera. Next base: position 54,266,620 of record NC_061862.1, on the reverse strand, counting down.
TTTCTATGTTATTTTCATTTAAAACTGACACCAATTCTTTTTGTCAATAACTTGAACTCTAAATCTGTTAGATTATAGTCTCACCAACAAGATTATTAGATCATGTTATAAAAACACTCGGGTGGTATTGGTCATTCGTTGTCTGATATTTTTACGATATTTTATAATACTGCAATTATATTATATTAATTATTTATAAATTTAATGTAATGTTTATATATTATATATAAATTATGTAATTTAATAGATACTATTTAATACAATATCTTTCTATTATAACATGATATTAGTTCAAATTTTTGTTATTGAACACACAAAATCATAATTTAGTTTTATGTTGCCTCTAATTATTTTAGTTATTTATGGAGGGCTCTAAATCTCTAATAATTTATTATTATAATTTTTTACCTAATTAATTTTCTTTTTTTATATTTTTGTTGATGTTTTTATTTTGTTCAATTATCATATATTTTTGAAGTTTTTTTAGTTGTTGTTTCACCCTAACATTCAATGTCTATGAGATTTTTCCTTTTGTTGTTTTTTAGTCAATACACATTTATTTCGTTGTGGATGGATTTTAAAACTCGCGAGTGACTTCGTAGTTCTTTTTAGATGCTATTTTGCTAATGCTGATAAAATTATAACTTCTTTGTTGATTTAATAGAAGGCATGCTATCATCCAATTGTTTAATGAATCTCAACACTAATGAGTTAATTCAGATTGAAAAAAATAACATTATAATTTCATAATCCGATCTATTTCTCCCACATACTCCTTTTAACCATATTATAAAAAAAATTATGAATTAACATGAATATATGCTTTTTCGTTATCGAGTTTAACAAAAGTACATTTATCGCTTCTAAAGTTAGTCGAATCAATATATTCATTGACGATGGTAGACACTTATTTTTAACTTAAACTAGCATGTATCCCGTGCATTTGCACGAGTAATAATATAAAAAACCATGAAAAAATATTACGGTAAAAATTTTATGGGCGGGTCAACCCACAATCCGACCCAAGTATCCATTTACTTTCACATATATCTAAATTAACCACAGCTCTCGACCCAGCAATCCAGACACTTTAAAAATTAAGCATCATTATATATATATATATATATATATATATATATATATATATATATATATATATATATATATATATATATATATAGATTAGTTAGTTAAAAAGTTGAACTTATATGGTTAAAATGTCACGCGTTTATCAAATTTTGGGTTGAACTTAAAATATAAAGTGTTATTAGCCTAGTTGGTTAAAAGGTTTTACTTGTTTTTGTTAGGTTGCAAGTTCGAACCATACCTATAACATTTTTAATTTTATTTTTAACCGTTTTAAGTTTATGGGCAGGTCAACCCAAATATCCATTTACTCTCACATATATTCAAATTAATTACAGCTCTTGACCCGGCAATCCGGACACTTTAAAAATTAAGCATCATTATATATATATATAGATTTTAACCGTTTAAAGTTTATAGGTGGGTCATCCCACAATTTGACCCAAGTATCCATTTACTCTCACATATATATCCAAATTAACCACAGCTCTCGACCCGACAATCCAGACACTTTCAAAATTAAGCATCATTATATATATATATAGATTAGTTAGTTAAAATGTTGAACTTATATTGTTACAACGTTCCACGTTCATCAAATTTGGTATTGAATTTAAAATGTAAAATGTTATTAGCCTGGTTGGTTAAAGAGTTGTACTTGTTTTGTTAGGTTGCGAGTTCAAACCATACTTGTAGCATTTTTAATTTTATTTTAACCGTTTTAAGTTTATGGGCGGTCAACTCACAATCCTACCCAAGTATCCATTACTTTCACATATATATTCAAATTAACCACAACTATATATATAGATTAGTTAGTTAAAAAGTTGAACTTATATTGTTACAACGTTCCGCGTTCATCAAATTTGGTGTTGAATTTAAAATATAAAATGTTATTGGTCTAGTTGGTTAAAGAGTTGTACTTGTTTTGTTAGGTTGTGAGTTCGAACCATACTTATAGCATTTTTAATTTTATTTTAACCGTTTTAAGTTTATAGGCGGGTCCACCCACAATTCGACCCAAATATCCATTACTCTCACATATATATCCAAATTAACCACAGCTCTCGACCCGACAATCCGGACACTTTCAAAATTAAGCATCATTACATATATATAGATTATTTTAACCGTTTTAAGTTTATGCCGTGTCAACCCACAATCCGACCCAAATATCCATTTACTCTAACATATATATCCAAATTAACCACAGCTCTCGACCCGGAAATCTAGACACTTTCAAAATTAAGTATCATTATATATATAGATTAGTTAGTTAAAAAGTTGAACTTATATTGTTACAACGTTCCGCGTTCATCAAATTTGGTGTTGAATTTAAAATATAAAATGTTATTAGCCTAGTTGGTTAAAGAGTTGTACTTATTTTGTTAGGTTGCGAGTTTGAACCATACCGACCTGGCAATCAAGACACTTTCAAAATTAAGCATCATCATATATAGATTAGTTAGTTAAAAAGCTGAACTTATATTGTTACAATGTTCCACGTTCATCAAATTTGGTGTTGAATTTAAAATTTAAAATGTTATTAGCTTAGTTGGTTAAAGAGTTATACTTGTTCTGTTAGGTTGTGAGTTCGAATCATACCTATAACATTTTTAATTTTATTTTAACCGTTTTAAGTTTATGGGCGGGTCAACCCACAGTTCGACCCAAGTATCCATTTACTCTCACATATATATCCAAATTAACCACAACTCTCGACCCGACAATCCGGACACTTTCAAAATTAAGCATCATTATATATACTAGCATTTAGCTCGTGCATTTGCACGATTAATAATATAAATCTAGCATTTTTAATTTTATTTTTAACCGTTTTAAATTTAAAGGCGGGTCAACCCACAAATCGACCAAAGTATCCAAATTAACCAAAGCTCTCGACCCGGCAATCCGGAGACTTTAAAAATTAAGCATTATTATATATATATATATATAGATTAGTTAGTTAAAAAGTTAAACTTATATTAATATTAAAACGTCCCGCGTTTATCAAATTTGGTGTTGAATTTAAAATATAAATTCTTTGTAGCCTAGTTGGTTAAAGAGTTGTAATTGTTTTGTTAGGTTGCATGTTCAAAACATATCTCTAGCATTTTTAATTTTATTTTTAACCGTTTTTAATTGTTTTGTTAGGTTGCATGTTCAAAACATATTGTTAGGTTGATGCTTAACTTGAAATGATATTTTGGTTATCCATTTGAAAAAATATATTTTACATTTAAAGGGTACCTAAGATCCAATTTTTTGTGACGTGCATGAGCTTGTTTATGTTTAGATAATATAGGGGTACGTTATGCACTATCTTTACAAATATTGATTTGCATGTTTAGATCATTATCCCAGATGACGATCTGTCCTTTTTTGCGCTTTGCATGTTGAGATCGTTATCCCGGATGACGATCTGTCTTTTTTTGTGCGATGTTGCGTGAAATTTAAACCTGGAATAAAACTCAAGGTTAAATATTTCTTCCATCTAGTGAGGTCCCTTAGTAATAGGTGAGGGGATCATGAGAGGCGGTGAGAGGGATATCCCAATTAATAGAACCTCCTTACATTGGAAGCCTTCAAATTTCCTAGTCGGTTGGACAACTCTCTCTTACCTTGAAATTCATAGACGGGACATCTTTGACCACTTATTGTCATTAGACTCGTCGTGCCTGAGCAACATAACCACGTTGGAAAGCCTATTATGTGTCTATTATATATATTAAATACATGTATACACGTAGATGAGATAGACGTCCAAGAGTACATTCTAAAATTCCTTTGTAAACAAAAATAAAAATAAAAACGCATAACATAACAAGTTTATTGTCTTTGAGATTTTGTTATGCAAATCATGATATATACTAGATCGATAGCCAAGTGGACTAGGATGTTCAAGAAGACCAACTACGAGGTAAGAAAACAAACTCGCTCAATAAGACTATTAATCAGACGAACATCACGAAGGAAGCACGTAGAAGTAGTCCAGAGCAAAATGATGAAGGAGAAGACGAACGACGAAAGCTCCATAGTATGCTCCTTCCTTAGTCTGTAACGCTGCATACTAACATTTTAATTTATTATACTAAATTATTTTAAAATAAAATTTAAAATGTAATAACATTATCATATATCATGCTTTTTAATGTCAACACTCTTGATGGCTGGAAGTGGCTGAAACGACCAAGTTTGACGTCAAGGGATCTCAAAATAGGGACTGTTTGAAATGGACATTATTCATTTCTATGCCATCCCTGGATAAGCTTATTCTTGGGGAGAGAGTTATCCCTTTTTTTTTTTTATCTATAAAGATTAATTAATTAACTAAGAATTTATGAAATATTTCCATAGGGACTTCTGTGGTATAATGTACCTGCTTTACCAAGTTAAGATTGAGTTGCAAACTCTTAATCAATGGATTATAAAAAAATGATTTGTTTGTAGATAACAAGGCAATGGGTTATTTAAATAACCAAAACTGAATAAGCCAAAATATAACTCTTACTCTGATAGAATGAATCCTCCTTGACGCATTTCTCATTTATGAGATGGTGATTTTGTTATGCATCGATCTCTGCATTTGGGATACCGGATATATCCCATTTGTTACACCATGGATTTACTGAGGCCACTATTAAATTTTTGGACTTGTCAAACCCTAAAGGAACTGTTAAAACCATGCATCATTAATTTCTCTTCAATTTCAAAATTAAGGTTATAAAATAAAATATTTTATAATCTATGCAGAGTGACCAGAGAAATGACCTTGATGGTTTGAATAGTTCCTTTAGATTTTGACAAGTCAATGTGGAGATGGAGATGGAGATGGAGATGGAGATGGAGATGGAGATGGAGATGGAGATGGAGATGGAGATGGAGATGGAGATGGAGATGGAGATGGAGATGGAGATGGAGATGGTGTAACAGATGGGAGATGACTAGTATCAATGAAAAAATAAATCACCATTTTCTCATAAATGAGAAATGCATCAAGGAGGATTCATTCTTTAAGAGTAAGAGTTATATAAATACTTCTTCGGTTTACATGATCACTAGTATATAATAAATAATTGTGCAAATGTTATATTTAATATAAATCAAAATAATGTGATCTGATGTGAAATTAAGTTTATGACTTATGAGTGTATTTGTCATGAATATAAAGTGAGAATACCTAAGTGAAATTTATAATTTTATGAAGGGGATAAATTAGAAATGACATAACTATAATAACTAACTTAATGTTGGTTACATTTAACGGTAATGGTCCCCATTTAAAGTACGGACAATTCTATTTTGCGTCCCCATCAACAACATCAAAAGAGAGAGAAACTTATTGACGCGTACTCATCAAATTCAATTGGAAGTACCATTCCATAAATAAAGTCTAAAGAAATAGAGATCAATGAATTAAGGTAAGATTAAGCCCCATTAAGATTTTAATTTCTCACACATTATATAAGAATCTAATTAGGATAATTTTAACAAAACTGGTATTAGAGCCCGTCCTAATTAATGTAGTGAGAATATATATATATCATTCCGCTTAAGATATATGTGTTTGAATTTATGATAATTTCAAATCATATCAATTCTTGATAATAAGAATATATATTTTAGATTTGAAATTTTAAATCAGATTATATATATATATATATATTTATCTTTATATTAGATTGTATAATGTTATCATAAATATTGATTCGAAGAGATATTTGAATTATCTAATAAGATCCCTAGATTTAGGGATATTTAGATTCTATGATAATTTTAAATGATGTTTTCGGATTATATATATATATATATATATATTGGTTTTGATAATTTCAAACCATAATATTAGAAATATATATTGATTTTTATATTCAATTTGATGAAGAATATATATCTTATATTTTCATTAAGATTATATATTTTGAATTTAGATTAAATTTTATGATGTTATTAGATAGATTAATGAATATTTGAATTTTCTACAATATTAAAAATATAAGATCCCTAAATTTATGAATATTAAATTTATGAATATTTGAATTTTCTGTTTGATGCAATATATAATTGTAAAAGTAATCCCTTCTTCTAGTCTAACGGCAAAAAGAGGTGGATACTAACCCTAAGTTTGAGCCCGTCAGGCAGCAAGTTCTGTGCCTGGTTAAATGATTAAATGTGTTTGCGGGCTACATACTTAATCCTTTGCCCCATTTTTATCCCCTCTTCTAGACTAGCGACAAAAAGAGGTGGATTTCAACCCTAAGTTCCTGGGTTCGAGCCCGTCAGGCGGCAAGTTCTGCGCCTGGTTAAATGATTAAGTGTGTTTGCAGACTACATACTTAATCGCAGGCTACATACTTAATCTGTTGTCCCATTTTTTTTCCATATATAATACATATAAATATATTATGAGAGAATTCATTATCACATTTTTAAATTAATAAATTGAAGAAAAAAATTAATTATATTCTTTGTTTGAGAATTAAAAAAAGAGTATAGTCATTTTTTTATAATAAATTTAGAATTAGAAAAGAGAAATTTAAATTCTTCACTTATTATATTTTTTTGAAATTTGTTTAAATAAATCATGTAGATTAATTTAAGAAATTACAAAATTTCAAATTCAAGAATTAAGATTTAGCATATAATTTTATTTTTTATAATAAAATAAATTAAATGTTTCTTTGGTAAATTATATATTATTGATTTGGGTTATATACAATAATATGACATTTAAATTCAAATTAATAATATTTTTGTTCATTATTTGGATTGTATTGAATGATACAAATAATCACCCAAGTGACAATGTTTGTTGAAATTAATTCAAGACAATTTTGAATGGTTGTATTGTGTAATTCATGTGATTATATTATTTGACCCAAATGCTGATAATTAATTGACATAATTTCATATATACTTGTGATGATAAATATGTAATAATTATAAAGTCTTATTTATGTGAATAATTAATCTATCCAAAGATAAATTGATTATTTGATATATTTTATTACTAATATTTGATCATTACACCAAAATACTATTAACAATTAATATTATTGTCCAAAGACTTGATATTAATGTTGCATTAAGTATTTTGAGATGGGATAAATCATTATTTGAATTTAGTTGTTACTTAATTTTATAAATGTGAGCAACTACATTATTACATATTCTAAGTGATTAAGGACTATAATTTTTATGATATCAAGTTAAAGATATATTTTTTTTAGACGAGACTGCAATATTTTTTTTTGAGGATATTGAGTTTGAGGGGAAAAATAATTTTGTCTTTGAAAATGATTTAGAGCAATAATTCATATTTAGGAAGATTTTATTTATATCTCAAATGTTTTTTTGACATTCATAAGGATTTTATTCCTATTGATGATAAAGTTCAAAAATCAAGAGTAACAAGAAAGTGATGATCAAGTTTATAAAGTACAAACTCAACAACCTCAAAATTAAGTGTCTTTATGACAATTTAATTTAATCGAAATACTCTTTATGGACAATTTTATGGCACTCATTGCATATTTTGATATGAATCTTCACCAAAATAGATGTTAAGGAGTTTCTCAATGGAGACATTGAAAAACAATTTGGTGAAAAGAGAAAATTTTGTGTCGAAAGACCAAATTAATATGGTTTGCAAACTAAAGAAATTAATCTATGAACTTAAAGAAGTATCTCTTTAGTGGTACCATAAATTTCACAAAATAACAATTCTCTCTTTTGGTTTTGAGGTGAATTTAATTAATTATTTGTGTATCACAAGTTCAGTGGGAGTAAATGCCTATTTATGGTTTATATATGGGTGACATTTTATTTGTCACATATTTGCTTGATATTAAGTAGCCCAATAGTTATGAGATATTTGAAAAGAACTAAGAATTAAATGCTCACATATAGAAAGTCGGATAGTCTTGAGATCATTGAGTATTCTAACTCCGATCTTACGGGATGCCAAAATAGTATGAAATCTACTTCGGGTTATATTTTTCTCTAGTTGGTTTTTTCGTTTCTTGAAAAAGTGTCAAACAAACACTTAAGGAATCATCCAATATTGTAGCGGAATTTTGACATGTTACAAGGCATCAAATTATGTGATATTGACATCAAGTTTCTTGTTATGAAAAAAATGATACAAAGTTGATAGATTTGTATAAAATATTTATGTATAAACTTTGTGGTTATGAACCCTTGACAATGGATTTATTGCCTAATGTCTTTCATGAGAATATTTCTAGTCTAAATGTCGTATAGATCAACGATCTTTAACTTTAGTGGGAGTTTGTAGTTTAATTGTCTTTCAGTTTAGTTATTTTATAGATATTTATAAAGTTTCTTATTCGGGTAAGAAATTAAGTATTATTTAGTTTATTACACTTTGTATAATTATGTTTAAAATATGATCTCACTAAAGTCAAGTAAGACTTGTTGAAAATAGACATGAAAATATCACATGGCATGGAATTTTCATTTCTCACATTCATGATATGATTTTTCAATTAATTGTATTGATTTATGTGATCACTGTTGGGTCTAGTTGTGCTCAAATACAACGATGAGCTCTTTGGTCCTATGTAGGGGTGGAAAAAATTACCGATTTTAAAAGTATATCGAAAATATCGATATTTAAGGTATACCGAAAAAATGTAAGGTATGATACCATACCGAAATTATTGGTACGATAAAAGTATGAGATTTTTAAAATTTTGATATATCGAGATATACTGAAATACCGAAATAGTATTTATAAGTTAAAATATATATAAATATATATATAATACTTATAAAGAAATAATTAAATATATTTGATATTAATTTAATTATAGAAATATATTTTTTGAATAATATCAAAATATAATTATACTGAAATATTATTCAATATATATACAATCTCTACCTTATCGATGAGATTGATTTTTTTTAAGTTAATATATTTTTTAGGTATGAAAGGTATAATACCGATACCTTACCGAAATTAAGGTATACCGAAATCAAGGTAAGATAAATGTATGAATTTTTTGTATACCGAAATTAAGGTATATCGAAATCAAGGTATACCGAAATCAAGGTAAGGTAAAAATATGCATTTTTTGCATACCGAAATTTTAGGTAAGGTATAAGGTATGGATAAAATACCAAGGTATATCGTACCGACCTATCCTAGTCCTATGTTGATATGATTAATTGATAAAAATGTTTATATAGAAATGATTGAAATGACAAAAAACTTCAGGCGCATTATGGTTGATACATTTATTTTTGTACATACGTGACCCAATGGAAGATTGTTGGAATTTATAGGGTCACTAGTATAATAAATAATTGTGCAAATGTCATATTTAATATGAATCAAAATAATGTGATTTAATGTGAAATTAAGTTTATGGCTTATGGGTGTATTTGTCATGAATATAAAGTGAGGATACTTAAGTGGAATTTATAATTTTATGAAGGGTTAAATTAGAAATGACCTAACTATAATAACTAACTTATTGATGGTTATATGTAACGATAATGGTCCCCATTTGAAGTACGAACAATTCTCCTTTGTGTCCCATCAACAGAGAGAAACCTATTAATGTACTCATCAAATTGGAAGAACCATTCCATAAATAAAATCTAAAGAAAGAGAGATTAAAGACTTTTTCTATTACAAGAAAAGAGAATATTCATATCAATAAATTAAGGTAAGCTTAAACCGCATTCAGATTTTAATTTCTCACACATTATATTAGGATTTATTTAGGATAATTCTAACATTTGAATTATTTAAATAATCCAATTAAAAAATATCGTCTCATTCTCATCATATCTTCACATCACTTAATTTATTAATCAAAATAATTTCTATTTTAAATTATTATTATTTATTATTATTATTATTATTCTATATTAATAACTTTAAGTATTTTTACCAAACAAATCTCTAAATCCTTAAAATATCACCTATCATTACCATTTAAATATTCAAGTATTTTGAAAAACCTCAATCCAGACTGGACTTAATACCTTTACAGATTTCTTATGTTGTAAATATATTAATTGTATGAAGAAGAAAAAGGAAATACATATCTGATTTGATCAATGGTGTTTAGGCAATAACTACACATTTTCTTAATACTTTGAAGGACATTTCTTTTGTTTAAAACAAAATACTATTTACATAATTTTATATAAATTATAAAGGGATACAATTTCTTTTGTTTTCAAAAGTACAATTTACATAATTTTATATAAATTATAGAAAATAAAAAAAAGTAGGAGAGTTTTACAAAAATAAATTAAAAATTAAAACATGTCAAGAAAAGTAGGAGAGTCTTCCACGCGATAAATAATATTTTGATAAGAATATAAGTGAAATAAAAACTACTCTATAATACTATATAACCTCTTGAGTCTTGTAACTTCATTAATGTTTAGATGGTCTCATTTCTCACAAAGAATTCAATTATTAAAAGTATTAAAAAGTTTCAACAATGTTAATAATTACAACTTCGACTTGTAATATGGTTTGCATCTTCATCTAATATTTTGCATTTATAACTGTAATATATATTTAGTTTTCAATTATATAAAATCAACCCTAAAAATTTTAGGAACAACTTGATTTTTTTTGTCGATTTTGTTTCTTTGTTATTTTCATTTAAAACCAGCACCAATTCCTTTTGTCGATCATTATTAACTTGAACCTAAATCTTTTAGGCTTTAGTGTCACCAACAAGATTATTAAAATCCAATTCTCATGTCCATTAGTAAATCAAGATCACTTAATAAAACATTTAGAGTCTACAACCAATGGCAAAAGTACCTCTAGTCACGAGTTAAGGAAACAACCGTATTAGAGTTTAATGTTATATAGAATAATATAGTTATAAGATTTTATTAAAATATTATAATATAGTGACTATATTACTCTATTAATTCCTTGTAACATCTATATATTATATATAAACGGTTATTTAATATATATCATTTAATACAATATCATTTTATTCTAACATGACATGAGAAACCATACATATGATTTCTTTTGCAAGTTTTCATTCCAAAGATTACAAAATATTGTTATTATACTTTCTTGTAATATTACCATAATAAAATATTTAAATTTTTTCTTGTGTTAATCTTATTTTTTTTTTATCAAGATTATACACTAAAAAATTTAATTTTCTATTGTTAAATATTCTTTGTAATTATATCAAGATTTTGTATCATTAACAAATCATAATTTTATTTTTTTTTTAAATCAATTATCTATAATAGTTTTGTAAATATAACTTTTTTTTAAAAAAATATCTAAACAATTCATTATTTCATTATTAACAAAAACAAATGACAAAAATTATGGTGAATCGTCCCAACAAAGAAGTTCAATCCATTATGATATAATTTATGGTGAATTAATCAATTAGGCGAAACATAAAGTATGCAAATACAATTCAAAATATTGGACAAAATAAACAAATGCCACCAATTCCTCATATATAGTGATGATTTTCATAAGAGCTAAAATGTGGTTTGAGCTAATAAGTCTTCTTAGCAGGTGGGACATGTACAGGAACGCGCCTATTTTATTTATCTTGGTGTAATTGATGTTGCTTAAATGTTTTTGAACAACTCTCTCAATCTAGGAAGGAGAAACGACAGAAGAAATGGAAGAAAAAGGTTGAAGGAAATAATGCTCAAACAGACGACCCGTCATGCACCCCGTCCCAAGAATTCGACCCGTCTGTGAATTCTGACCCTTTACACCAGAAGACGTAAAAGTAACCATAAGTCCCTACTCAAGCAACTAAAATCAAGGTTTAATGTTATACAGGGAATATAGTAGATATCTTGGAGAGATAGTGTAGTGGCATGACCAGTATGTGTGATGTGCATAGTTGCACTATTTGTAGTGTGAATGGGAGGTGAGGTGAGGTGGTAAGAGGTTTTAGGGAATACAATAGATTAGTTTTAGAGGTCATATAGTTACAACAATTAGAGTCTATGAACAATTTTTGATTACTTTATGGGGTGGAAAATGAAGGATTGACATATAAAATCTAAGTGAGCACTTTATGAATCTAAGCTGCTATGGAGGAGGAAGATCCATCAGAAGAAGATGTATGACCCAATTTTGGGAATTTCAGAAGGACATGACCCTTTTGGTGTCAATAACAAAACTTAATGTTAGGGCAATGAGTGTACACATTATCAACATTCGGACAACGACGATATCTAGTAGACGTATCTGATTGAGAATCTTTCCAAGCATTCATACGAGGAAACACGTGCAGAGAAGATGAAACAATCATAACATTATCAATAGTAGAAGATCGAATCATGGCAAGGTAATTAGCCAAAAGATATATCCTTCATAGCTATGTCTAACGAAGACAGTGGATTATGATGGAACAATGATTTACTAACAGACTTGTACTCAAGACCAAGCTTAATCAGTAGTTGGATGACACTAAAGCTTTTCTAAATAATGTTGGCCTTGTCAATATGATTCCTGAGTGACTGGATAGTAGAGAAGAAACCATTTATAGATTGTCTTGGCTCATGTTTCAGTGGATGTAACGAGCTCAAAAACTGATAATGGTGCATTCCTCTAGTACACTGTAATTGATCTTTTAGATAATCCCATGCTATCTTGGTGGTATCAATTTACCAAAGCTAGATCTGGATATTCCTAGATAACGTATTTCAAATCCAGGTAAAATAGTATGATTCTTACTATTCCATTCATCAATAGCCACACAATAATCGTCAATTTCTTTTGTAGTCGGCGGAGTAGAGAAAGATCCAACATGTTTTACTAGTATAGTGAAGTCACTAGTGACATATTGCCATAACTTACCAATTAAAAAACCCTTCATAAATTACGACCATAAATAATAGTTGTCTCCTAACAACATAACCGTAATATAGGATGTCTCCACATTATTCATATTAAGAGACATAAAGGAATAATCGAAAATAGAAAAATAGCAATAACCAGACAAAAAAATATATTAAAAGATTCCATAAAGAACTTAGACAACAATCAGAATGCATGTAGACAATTCAAAAAATATATCATATCCGAAAAATAAAAAAAATAGTTGAAATAAAAATCTGACCGCACAGGTGCGTTGGTGATCGAAGCTTAATTGGATTGTGGCAGATGACAACAAGATCTGATGGTAGCGACTCTAATACCTCTCGGAAATAATTTTATATTTATATATAATTGATATAATAATACAGGGTTACAAAATATATATATATATATATATATATATATAAATAAGATTTATCTTAGAGTCCAAATTGGGCAGCCTTTAGATGGGATGTAACCTTTAGATGAGTTGGGTCACATAATATATTCTAACAATCTTGATGGTTGTAATAGTTCTTTTGGACTTTGAAAGGTCCATGAATGTCATAGACTTATAGTGGCCTCTATGAATCCATGGTGTTACAAATGGATTATCGCTATATCCCAAATGCATAGAGAAAATTAATCATTTTGGTCAGTTATATAAAAGAAGACTTCTAAAGTTTCATTATGTTTAGAAATTAACAAGCAAAAGAAAATATAGATATGATTTTCACTGGTGGTATAAGGGCTATTAGCGACCTATATCAGCGACGAACAAGTAACGTCGTCCTTGATAATTATTATTAGCGACAATGTTCGTTATAAATGTTGTCTCTACGAAAGAGAGGCTTCTGGTTTTCTTGCAATATTTTTGGATAGATTATCACCGATGACATTATATTATGGTCGTCGCTGATATTTAGGTTTTCCCAACACACAAAGATTAATCCTTCTACATTCTCCCTCTCTCCCAATCTTCACATGTGCTTTGCGAGCGTCTTACATCTTCACTTTAGTTCGTTAGTGTCTACGAGCCCTTTCTCTTTTATTCTGCTCTTAATTCTCTGTGCTTCCATGACTGAATTTTGTATCATTCATCTCAATTCAATAGCTAAGGGCAAGCTCAAATTTTCCGACGATCTCATCTCAATACTTAGTGACTGAATCTTGTATCATTCATCTCAATTCAATAGCTAAGGGCAAGCTCAAATTTTCCGACGATCTCATCTCAATACTTAGTGATCAACCTTGGACTAACAAAGGTACTCAGTTACTCCTCTAATTAGTTCATATTCCTTCAATTTTCGGTTGCGAGTTTAATGTTTTCAATCTTGCTGCGTATATATAGTTCTAAACATGAGGAGTTAGTCCAAATTTGGACGGATATTTGATAGTTAGAATTGTGGTATGTAAGGTCACTTGAAGAGGAACTATAAAGCATCGAAAAGAAACAGTGATGATAAAAATGATGCAGCCAACGTAGTTATAGAAAATGACACTTATGCATTGATATCCCTATAGACTCATGTGTTTTAGAATCGAGAGCATCTTTCCATATTACTTTCCACAAAGAATTATGTGGCTGAAAACTATGGGAAAGTTTATCTCGTAGTTGGAGAGGCATTGTATATTGTAGGCATGGGGAGACATCAAATTGAATATGGCAAACTGTTTTGTTTGGAAGATTAATAAGATGAGATATATTCTATGTTTAATGTGCAATCTAAGTTCTTTTTTCACAACTTAACGACAAAGGTCACATTTTTAGATAGGGAAATGGTGCGTGTAAGGTGACTAAATGAATAATAGTTGTTGCTTGAGGTCAAAAAATTGGAACATTATACACACAGACACAGTTGCTATTGTTGTTGACGACTCAAAGAATAATAAGTTATGTCATTGCAAGTTAGGCCATATGAGATAAAAAAGGATGAAAATTCTTTTAAAGAATTGTTAGATTCCAGAACTAAAGTTTGTTGAACATCAATTATACAAAATTGCATTCTTGGAAAACAGAAACGTCTGGGTTTCTTAAAGTTTGGGAAGGAGGTCAAGAAAAAAAGGATAGAGTTAGTACACATTAATGTGTGGGGACCTACATATGTTTCTTCTAATGGCAGATCACACTACTACGTGACGTTTATAGATGATTCGATAATAAAAGTATGAGTTTACTTTATAAATCACAAGTCTGAAGTATTTGTTATTTTTAAGAAGTGGAAGTCTTTGGTTGAAAATAAAATAAATCAAAAGTTGAAGTGCATAAGATCAACAAACAGAGGTGAATACATTAATTAAGATTAAATAGAGTATTGTGTTGTGAATGAGATTAGTATAGTAAAGACTGTTCCTGAACGCCTCAAGAGAATAGAAAAGCTGAACGGATGAATCGAACATTGAATGAGCGTGTTAAAATCATGAGATTGCATAATGCATGATGGACTGCCTAAATCCTTTTGGGTAAAATCTATCAATATTGTTGCCTATTTGATAAATAGAGGACTCTCTATTCCTCTTTAATTCAGAATTTCTTAAGAAGTTTGAAACAATAAAAATGTAAACATTTATTATTTGAAAGTGTTTGGTTCTTTATCATATGTGCATATTAATGAATGTGATAGGAGCAAGTTTGATCTAAAGTCTAATAAATATTTTTTCATTGGTTATGGTGATATCGAGTTAATTGTCGTTTATGGGATAATCAAAATCGGAAAATCATTCATAGAAGAAATGTTATCTTCAATGAACATGTTCTCTACAAAGATTGTGTTGGGAAGACATTAGATGGTGATTCCAAAATGGAAGAGACTGATATGTACAATCAATTTGAGAGATTTTCCTGCTAAATATATATTGACGGTCAAAGACGACCAATGTGTTGTTGAAGATGAAATCGTTGAGAATGTGGTCCCAAAGAAAAATCAACAAAACACCAGTTATACAGTTGAGATGATCGTCAAGAAATCAAAAACTTGTCGAGAAGTGGTCCCCGTCTCTGAACTATATCTTGTTGACAGATAGAGGAAAAACTAAATGCAACGAGGAAGCAATACAATCTCATGAATTAGTTAAGTGGGAGTCCGCGATGAAAGATGAGATGAACTCTTTGACGTCGAATCAAACTTGGGAGCTCACTGAGCTATCAAAGGGAAATAAAACACGTCACAAAAAATTGATCTTCAAAATTAAAGCAGAACATGATAAAACTATGAGATACAAGACAATGTTGGTTGTGAAAATATTTCAATAGAAGGAAGGTATTGACTAAAATGTGATATTCTCTCTAGTGGTCAAATTGATGACAATCAGAACTATCTTGAGTTTGGTTGTGAAAGAAGACCTTCATCTTCAACAAATAGATGTCAAAACTACTTTTCTTCATGGTGATTTGGATGAAGAGATTTTCATGCGACAACCACAAGGATTTGAAATTAAAGAAAAATATGAGGTTTTGTTTGTAAATTTTAGATTCAAGTATGTTTGGTTTGAACCAAGATCCAAGACAGTGATATAAGAAGTTCGATAGTTTATTTAAAAGTAACAATTTTTTGAGGTGCTAAGTTGATCATTGCTACTATATCATCATGCTTGATAAATCGTACATTATTCAGCTCCTCTACGTTGATGACATGTTGATTGTTGGAGCAATAGTATGAGATTAACAAGATAAAGAAATAGTTATTTGAAAAGTTTGCAATGAAAGATTGGGTGGTATAAAACAAATCATTGGGATGAGAATTTTCAGTAATAAAAAAGTTTTCAAGCTTTCACAAGAATAATATGTGAAGAAAGTTTTTAGCAAATTCAATTTGTATGATATAAAACCAGTTACTACCCCTTAGCTAGTCACTTCAGACTATCTACAGATTAGTCGTCTTTAACAGAGGATGAGAAAAATTACGTTGCCATCAGATCGTTTCAAGCAGATCAAATTTGGGGATCCAAATCCTAATTACATTTAATGTCGATAAGATTCTATCTTCTTCGTTGATTTATTATAAATTACAAAATCATCTCGTAGTTGGATAAATCTCAAAAATCACGAATTTATCTAGTTTGAAAAATATAACATTATCATTTCATAATCTCATCTTTAACCTCTAGTTTTCAAAGTCTTTTTCATCTTGATTTAAGAAGGAATGTATAATATATTGGTAATATATTATCACAATATTATAATATTGTGATAATATTATTATATAATTTTCTTACAAGTGTAATGTAATGTTTATATATATGAAGACATTTAACAAACTAACCGCACATCAAATCCACCTCACAATACACTACAACAAAATATGACTTCAGTAACACATAATTGCCAACGTATATTAATAAGTTTTGACAAAAGTCAAACAAAAATTGGATTTTTCAACCTTAACTCAATAAATTAGTTTAATTATTAATTATACATGAAAATATAATATATATTTAAATTTAAAAATAATTTTTTTTAAATTATTTATACGTAAAAATAATAAAATATTTTTTTTATATAAATTAAGAATTTCCCTAAAAAAATAATATTAAAATTAAATTTATAAATATTCCAAAGAATTTATGCTCACCATAGTTATATATAGTTATATATAAGAAGAAACCAAAATCATATATTAAATAATATATTTAAATTAAGTGATTTTTAAATGAGTTTTTTTATAAAAAAAAATATAAGAAGTATGAGAATTTACCATGGAGTGTTCACAAGCGGTTAAAGCTTCTTTTTAGAGTGTTATAGTCGCATAGGTGAGAGATGGAAGTAGGCTCGGCGGGAAATTTGATGAAATGGCCACCATAATAGGGGAAATTCTAAAAAAGGCCCGCGCCTGCTAATTTTGGCAAAAGGGCCCTTTTGCCCTACGAAATGTAAGAACTACCCCTCGGGCGCCAGATTTTACGCTCATGGACGAGAATTGTCATTCATGCGATTTAATCTAAATCGTGTGAGTTCATTAACGCGTTTTAGATGAAATGCGTGAATGGCAATTTGCGTTTTTCAATTAACGAGAATTCCCATCCACGCTTTTCATCTAAAATGCGTTGATCAACTCACGCGGTTTTAGATGAAACACGTGAATGGTAATTCGCGTCTTTAGTCTTATATATATAACTTTTTGGCCCTAATTTAAAACAAAACCTCCCCGATTCTCCCTCCCACCCCGACTTCCAAAACCACGTCTTCTCAACTGCCGACTTTCCATTCCGACTTCCTTCAACATCGTTCAAGATCATCGTTCCTCAACATCATTCCTCGTCCAACATCATCGACTTTCTACCGTCTCTTCGACATCATCGTCTTTCCACCGTCTCTTCGACATATTCCGGTGAGTTTAGGGCTTAAGGGATAGGGTTAGGTTTTGATGTGTATTATGTCGTTTATATTGATTGATATTGATGTATTTAGGGTTTAGGATTTGGTTCTGGTTTCGTTTATGTGTATAAATGCTTTTAGGGTATATGACGAGTATTATATAAGTGTTCTTATTCTGCATGCATGCATTTCACGTTTATTCATTCATTTCTCATTTAAGAAATGGCATTTCCGTGTTTGTTATGTTCTTGTGAAGAAATAGTATTTTTGTGTATTCTTTGACTGTGTAGGCTTAAGCTTTAACTTTTGCTGCTTTACTGCACCTTAATATAATGCCAATGAGGCAGGATGAGTTGTTATATTAAGAAATGACACATCACATGCTTAATGTATTTAGAACTGCCCATTATTGCACCTCAATGTATTACTGCACCTTTACTGCACCTTAATGTATTAATAAATTTGCAAGCATTTCTCAATGGTTAATTTGATTTGCTTACTCCCATGTTGTTCCTTGTTTTGTAGATGAAGTCCACTATAATACCCGAGTTTGCTGGGAGGGTATCTTGGAAAACCAATATGGGAAATATTGCGGCCAAGTTTGCGAAAATGAATCTAACTGAAAGGGTAGTGGAAACCCAATTCAGATTCTTATTCAAAGGACACCCGTTACTACGGTTCTCAAGAACGATTATACACCACATGCTCCTCAGGAAGTCCAGCTCAAATTCTATGGAGATGAAGTTCCTTGTGAATGGAGAAGAGTTGTGCTTCGGGATGAGGGAGTTTGCATTGGTTACAAGTCTCAATTTTGGGAGATTCCTTGCGAAGGAAACGATTTTCAATCAGGTTGAAGAATCTCTAACTTTGGTTGTTAAATATTTTAAAAGCATTCCACTTATTAGAATAACAGACCTTCATTCAAAATTCCTGTCATGCTCTGATAGGGAAGATGCATGGAAATTGGGACTGGTATACCTTGTTTCCCATTATCTCTTTACCCTTAACCCGAAGAGGATAGTAAATATGAAACTCTTCAGCATGGTCGATGACATCGACACCTTCCTCAATTTTCCATGGGGAAAGGTGTCCTTTAGAGCAACCATGAAGGGTTTGACCAAGGACCTTAATCGCTACAGGTTGCTATATCTGTATAAGAAGAATGCCACCTCGGGAAGAAGAACAAAGACAAAGACAAAGATGTCGATGTATCTTATACCGTATATGGGTTCGCACTAGCCTTATAAGTGTGGACCTTTGAGGTAATCCAAACGTTTGTCCCCAATCTTGCAATTAAACGACGCTTCAAACGGAAGAACCTGTCTGCCCAAGGATAATACAGTACAAATCAAAGAGGAAGAGCACCGCCTCTGATCTTCACACTGCCCTACAAGACAAGATTGTAAAGAAAATGAAATTGTGTGAAGAAGAGAAGATCTTATATGCTGGGGATGACTTTGAAGATATGTGAGGTAATGTTTATGATGTCTTTTTTGATCTTGACTGTAGAAAGAGGAAATTTGGAGATATTGACGATGGAGTTCCTCATAAAAAATATGTCTTGAGGAAGAAAAGACAAATTACTCCTACCAAAGCCAAACCTTCCACGAGAAGAAGAACCCGCAACCCTACCCCCAGCACCAGCAGCTCTTATTCTGTCGAGAGCGCCACGAGTAGAAACAACGAAGACGAAGGCAAAGAATCCTCTCTCCCGACTCCAACAGCAACAACTCCCCAAGATAGATGTAGATTGGATGAACTTTCGAAGGAGCTAAATGAATTCAAAACTGAAATGAGAACTGAAATAATTCTCATTAAACAGATGTTAAACCAACTACAACAAGAGTTTGACATATTATCAGCCACACTAGGGGAGGAACAGAGAAGGAGAAGATTTAATGTGAAAGATTTAACAGAGAAAAAGCAAGAGAATGATGAAGAAAAGGACGAGGAAGATTTTGAGGTGAACACTGAGCCTATGTTGAATGATGATAAATTTCTTGCATTTGGCATTTCTTGCATTTGGTATTTCTTGCATTTGATGCATTTCTTGCATTTGGTCTAATTAAAGGATTTTTTGTTTTTTTTAGGATGGGCAGGAAGACAATGTTGTGCTGATTTTGGAGAAAGACAATGTTGGGCTTGTGGAGAAGAATGAAGATGAGGTATGTATTTCTTGCATTTGGTGCATTTCTTGCATTTGGTGTATTTCTCGCAGTTTGCCTATTTCTCGCATTTGGTCTAATTAAAGACTTTTCTGTTTTTTGTAGGATGTACAGGAAGACATTGTTGGGCTCTTGGAGAAAGACAATGTTGGGTTTGTGGAGGAGAATGAAAATGAAGATCATGATTTGTTGAACGAACAAAATATTGAGGTATGCATTTCTTGCATTTCTTGCATTTCTTGCATTTGGTCTAATTAAAGGATTTTTTGTTTTTTGTAGGATGGGCAGGAAGACAATGTTGTGCTGATTTTGGAGAAAGACAATGTTGGGCTTGTTTGTGGAGGAGAATGAAGATGAGGTATGTATTTCTTGCATTTAGTGCATTTCTTGCATTTGATGCATTTCTTGCATTTGGTGCATTTCTCGCAGTTTGCCTATTTCTTGCATTTGGACTAATTGAAGACTTTTCTGTTTTTTTTAGGATGGGCTTTTTTTGGAGATAGACAATGTTGGGTCTGTGGAGGAGAAGATAGATGAAGATGGTGAATTGAATATCGAGGTATGCATTTCTTGCATTTGGTGCATTTCTCGCAGTTTGCCTATTTCTTGCATTTGGACTAATTGAATACTTTTCTGTTTTTTGTAGGATGGACTTTTGTTGGAGATAGACAATGTTGGGCCTGTGGAGGAGAAGACAGATGAAGATGGTGAATTGAATATCGAGGTATGCATTTCTTGCATTTGGTGCATTTCTCGCAGCTTGCCTATTTCTTGCATTTGGATTAGTGAAGACTTTTCTGTTTTTTGTAGGATGAGCTTTTGTTGGAGAAAGACAATGTTGGTCCTGTGGAGGAGAAGTTAGATGAAGATGGTGAATTGAATATCGAGGTATGCATTTATTGCATTTAGTGCATTTCTCACAATTTTCCTATTTCTTGTATTTGGACTAATTAAAGACTTTTCTGTTTTTTGTAGGATGGGCTTTTGTTGGAGAAAGACCCTGGGAATGTTGAGTAGGCTGATGTGGTTGATGGGAAATCCAATGTTGTGAATGTTGAGGAAGCTGTGGAGGAGAAGGTGGAAGAGAAGGTGGAAGATAATGTGGAGAAGAAGGTTTAAAATAATGTGGAAGAGAACGTGGAGGATATTGAGGTATGTATTTCTTGCATTTGGCCTATTTCTCGAGTCGCGGAGGGGCCTAATTCAATGATTTCTTTGTAGGTGGACGATGATTTCGTTGTGCAGAGGGGTAGGAAGGGGGTGCAGAGGGATAGGAAGGGGGTGCAGAGGGGTATGAAGGGGATGTAGAGGGGTAGGAAGGTGGTGCAGAAGAAGGTGGACGATCATTTCGTTGTGCAGAAGAAGGAAGAGAATGAGGACAAGCAGATAGATGAGGATGTGGTGGAACTGGAAGATGCATCCCACATCCAATTTAAGAGAAAGAGGACGGCGTCGAAAGCTCTACTTAGTCCCTACATCGTCCCTCGTCCAAGAAAGAAGAAGATAGTTGTCGATCCTATGTCGAATTGTAATCAGAAACTGAGGACAGAGTTCAGGAAAGAATTTGCGAAAGGGGCTACATTTGAGAACATCGAATTCTCTGATGGGACTGGAGACCTTAAGTTCTTCACTACAATTCTGAGGTTACATAGGTGGCTAACTGATGTGGAGATGAATGCCGCAATTTCTCTGCTAAGAGCAAGAGCATTCGCCTACCCTAAGGCGTACCCGACGGATTTCACCATCTTAGATTGCCAGTTTGCCCTTTGCTTAAATCATTCTATGACGATTTTGTTGCTGACTCGGTTGATCCAGAAAAACTAGCTGGCCATATTTTCTCTGAAACCATTTACCACTACTACTAGGGTAGAGAAGATAGACATATGCCCTGTTGGAGCAGTGTTGATGATGTTTACTTCCCCCTCAACCTCAAGAACCTACACTAGGTATTGTGTGTTATTCGATTGCAAGAATGGAGAATTGATGTTTATGATTGCGATCAGACAATTTTCAATGACAACGATTTTGGAGAATTCATGATAACCATTTGTGAGATGTTGCCGCCCTTCCTTCAAAAAGCAATGTCTGAAGTTGAAATTGCCAGGTATCCTAACATGAGAAATGAGACTTTTAGATTTCAGAGAATCCGACATCCTGATGTACCAAAAGCAGAATGGAGTGGGGACTGTAGCGTTTTTGTATTAATGTATTTAGAGTACCTGACTGCTAAACTTGGTCTAGAAAATTGCATATCAAACAATATGGTATTATATAGAGAAAAGTGGGCAGTCAGGTTGTACCACCAGATTTTAGAGCCATAATGTTGTAAACACTGAATTATTATTGTAACATGTTGTGTAAATACTGAATTATTATTGTAACATGTTGTGTAAATACTGAATTATTGTTGTAACATGTTGTGTAATACTGAATATTGTTTATCATCATCATTAGCCATGAATGTTGTAATAGGTATCATAAAAATGTAGAGTCATAACTCACGCGTATTACAATATGACTCACGTGAATTGTAATACCCGTGAGTCATAACTCACGCGTATTACAATATGACTCGCGTGAATTGTAATACACGTCAGTTATGACTCACGCGTATTACAATATGACTCACATGAATTGTAATACACGCCAGTTATGACTCACGCGTATTACAATATGCGTGAGTTTAGCATTGTGTAATATATATGCGTGAGTCACTATATGTCATTAGCATGGCCAACCTGGATGTATTATACAATATATATACAACTTTCAAATAAAAAAACATAGACAATATTCATGTAATTGAAAACCAACAATCTGTATACAACTTTCAAATAAAACAACATAGACAATATTCATGTAATTAAAAACCAACAATCAATCTGTATACAAATTTCAACTGAAAAACCATAGACAATATTCATGTTTGTGGCTGAGATGATGGCGGCTGAGATGATGGCTACTAAGATGATGATGCTCTTACAGCTCTTGTAGTAGAGGGTGCAGGCATCACTGATTTGCATGTTGCCCTATTATGACCTTGACCACCACATGAGCTACATCTTCTCGGCACCTTACGAATTTCACCTTGGGATGACCTACGCTTTGTTTGAGGTCGCCCTTTCTTAACCTTAAAAGGTGGTTTAAGGCACACTCGTTGCTTGATATGTTCTGGAATATCCCAATACTCTTCATGACAAAGTGGATAGCATGTTTCCGCATATGCATTGATCTACAAATCACTTGAGTAATACCTGAAAAATAACAACTGAACATGTGAGAAATAAAGTTAGTTAGATAGATTCAATAGCAAATAAAGTAAAGTAACCTTGAGCATAACTCATAGGCATCCAATCTATGGGTACGGGAAGCAGCTAGGGCATTAGTGCAAGGAAGACTAGATACATCAAATACCCTACAACTACAACTCATTCCTTTTAAGTCAACTTTATAATCAGATTCACCATCATGGATATAAAACTCGAATCGGTTAAGTGGATGAACGTTATATAATCTGGCCTTCTCAGCTTGATCAAGTAAGAACTTTTCATAATAAGGAGATAAACGTTCATTGTGATTGGACGCCTTTTCTTTTCTACTAATAAACCAATCTTGTAATGTGAATCTTAAATAATTAGCTAAGATTGATATGGGATACTTTCTAGCTTTCCTACTTTGACTATTGAAGCTCTCAGCGTAATTTCTTGTCATTTGATTGTATCGTTTACCAGGAAAAAAGGCACGACTCCATCTCTCAAACCCAATATCTGCAAATACATGGAAATACGAGGGTCCTTAGCATTGATCTTGTCAAAATGCTGATTAAACTTAAAGATTGTGTATGCTTGAGAAGCCAAACCAAACTCGGCGTGGCAATGATCGGTTTTGAATTTGGCCATAATATTCATCTTGATGTGATATGTCCGTGGTCAGCTTCTAGAAAAACAGCACACAAGGCATTGGCGATGCTTGGGTGTCTATCGGATACGAACACGAGATCATCAACCAATCCAATTGCATCTCTAAGTTTTTGCATGAAATAAGTCTAGGAGTTGTTATTATCTGAATCAACAACGCCAAATGCAATAGGATAGAGTTGTTCATTCGCATCTAATGCTATCGCCACCAATAGCTGACCTCCAACCTTGTGCTTAAGAAAACTGGCATCGACGCACAATACTGGACGACAACAGTTTTTGAAACCAATAATTGAGCAGCCTAAGGACATGAACATATACCTGAAATGACCGTGCTTATCCGTCTGGATGTCTATTATGGTACCCGGATTGTTCTTCTCCAACATGTACAGGTATGATGGCAATTTACCATAAGAATCTTCTACAGTTCCTCGTACCGCCATTAGGGCCTTTTCTCTAGACTGTCAAGCCTTATTATAAGACAACTTTATTCCATAAGTAGTCTGTATGTCTTCCATTATTTTCTTGGGCATGTGGTCATGGTGATGGTCCATGTACTTGCTCTTCATGCATTCCCCAAACACCCATGATGGTGCTTGCCTTTGATTCTCTTGCCTCGTCACAATTGAACACGTATGATCTCAAACATTTCCGAGGAATTTACTCTGACAGCATGTAGTCTCCACTTGCAATTCTTATCCAAAATTTCACAACCCAAAGTTCTTTTTTTTACTTCACCACTTTGAATTCAAAATGATTAGTCATTGCATATTTATATAACCTCAGTTGAAGTTCTTTTTTATTTTCAAACAAAGAACTGACTTCCAATCCGATTCCAATACTTACTGCCTCATGTATAGAATTTTCACTACTTGGTATGTTACTAGTAACCCATTCACTGCAGCTTGGTTGAGTACGTGCAACAACATTGTTTTGTTGTGTACTAAGAACCCAAGCACTGCTTGGATTTGGATTGGTACTAGGAACCCAATCAGAACTACTAGGTTGGGTAATAGGAACCCAATCATCATCATCATCATCCCCCACATTCAGACGCAAATGTTCATCTTCAATGTCATTTTCGAAGAAAACCTCACACTACTTCGGGAAGACGTCGGGGTCATCAATTTCTGGAACCGCTACACTTTCTTGAGTTGGTAGTGACTTCTCTACTAAGGATACACACAATGGAGTGCGATTGTAGACTGAAACTGCTTCATGTAAAAAGAACTCCACATCCACATCTTTTTTTATATCAGTTATATAATAAAATTTGTCAATCATGCCAGGAGCATTATACTTGGATTGAAGCAATAAATCATATCTAGATTTGTCAACAACGGTAGCAGAATAAATTAGATCAACTAATTGGGCATAAGTAGAATTTTGGGGAACAATCATACCGCTGTTTGACTTTACAGAAAAATGAGTAACATCATCCGTAGTTTTCTACTCTCCATCAAAGTAAAGAAGTACAGGTACTTGAGCTGCAATTGAAAATAGTTCAACAACATTACCATAACCGAGGAGAGTTTGCTGGTAGAGTTTCAGGAAATCCAATGCAGCAACTTTTTTAATAAGTTTGATTCAATGAATCTAATAGGATAAGAGCTCCCTATCCAATAGGTCCATTGAAGCAAACTTGTGGTTAATTCTTGTCACATTGTATCTCCACGAAACATACCAGCAAACTCTTCCTCAATGCTTAATTCGCGTGAGTGGGAATCAATAAGCGTGAGTGAAATACGCGTGATTCAGCTACACTATGCCAGCAAACCCTAAACCTTAATACTAGAATAACAACATAGTATTTATTCACATTCATTCGAATACAACCTAGTTAAACTATAATTTAACTAACCTAGTGTTCATAATCACTAAAACCATAAAATAAACATACCCATTTTGAGAACGAAGAGTAGTGGGTCATGAATTCAAATGAAGAGGTCTCGTGGTGTCGTCGTAGTCGTCAGCTGCTGCTGCTCGTGGTCGAGTTCTTCAGGGGAGTACGGTTTGAGGGTCGACTCGGAGTGGCGAAAGCGAGAGAAGAAAAAAGGGGAAATTAGTGATTCGTGGTTTTCTTATAAATTAGGGCACAAAAATATTATATACGATGAAAGACGAGGAATTGCAACTCACGCGATTTCATCTAAAACGCGTCAATTAACTCACGCATTTTAGATGAAATGCGTGAATGTCATTTCACGTTAATTGAAAGACGAGGAATGCCATTCACGCATTTCATAAAAAATGCATGAGTTTATTAACGCGTTTTAGATGAAACGCGTGAATAACAACATTGTTCCTTGTTGTTTGAGTTATGTTGTAAACCAAGAAAGAGAATATGCGTGATTATACACAATACGCGTGTGTTGGATTGTTCTTAATAAGCATAAGTTATGATACTACATTCAAGCATTCTACACAATATACGTGAGTTTGTAGTATGGTGTATTATCAAATCGATTAACTCACCTAAATTATAAAAAGCCAACAATAACTAATAACTAAGACATATTGTAATAAATCAATACACCATATTGTTAACAAAATTAATAAACCATAAATAGAAGAATATTCAGTAATACATTAATTATGATAAACCACTATAAATAGAAGAACAATAAGTATTGTTAACAAAAGTCTAAACAACTCTAAATTAAGTAAGCAAATGCTGCAAATCACAAGCAGCAACAGATTGAAGCAACCTTGTATGAGAAACAACATGTTCATCTAATATTGATGACATAGCAGCCACTGTCTCAAAAAGCCAATTGTCGGGAAAAACATTAAAATCATTTTCCATTGGTCGATTCATGTTGTCTATCTCCAAATATACTATTATAGTTTTTTCATCCCTTGGCTCAGCAAATAGATAATCTGGATTATCCAATTCTTTAATACTACCACCTCCAGCCACTATTAACTCAATGAGATCCCGTTTGTAAAGTGGGAAGAAATTCCCTACAAATATAAAAATGTAACCGTCGAACAGTTTCGAAAGCTGAAAAATAAACAAACAAAATAATTTCAGTTATCAAGCAAAATAATAAAAGTACAAATAGGAGGAATAAGACCAAACTCACATTATTCAACAACCGAAGTCTTCCATTTCTAGGACCACCTTGGGCTCCATGATTATCATGTTTAACCTCATAAGGTTCCTCATCAACACAGTTTTGGGTTTTCAATGATGATTTTATCCCTACACAAAACAATTTTTATTTTAATTTAAGAAACATATATATGAAACAAATCGTGTTAATATAGACTCACAATCAATAGTAAGGACCCATTTCCCTTTCAGAATTGCCTTCAATACTTTTTGAGTTCGGCCGCATGCACCATTAGGATCAGTGTAAGCAATAACATGGGTTACATCTTCTCTCCACTTCGAAGACACCCTTGCACCAAAAGTGCGAGCAAATTCAATTATCAACAACTGTGTAAAACAATAATATAATGGCTATTACATTCAAAACTAGATAATATGGACATAGTAGAGACAATAGAACATACATTATCTTCAGGTGATAATTGATTGGGACATAAGGTCATAACAGTGTTTGTTTCCTGCATATTATAAAACAAAGGAGTTTTGTTATTAAATACATAAATATGAACATTTCAATTCAATATAACAACCATTTTATTGAACGAACTAGGGTTTAAGGTTTGTGGTTTCCTAACAAGGATTTTATTGTACGTACCATTTTGTTGAACGAACTGAGAAACCCGGTTGTGGTGGCGGTCGTGGAAGCTCCTGATCTAAATACTACAATATCCATCAATATAAACAGCAGAATATACATTAAAAGCTAACCATACTACAATATCCATGAATATAAATGGCAGAATATACATTGAAACCTAACCCTAAACCTAAACCTAAATACATCAATATATATAGGAAACAACATAATATACATGAAAACCAAACCTTAAACCCTAAATACACCAATATCCATGAATATAAATGGAAGAATATACATCGAAACCTAACCCTAAACCTAAATACATCAATATATATAGGAAACGACATATTATACATCAAAACTAAACCTTAAACTCTAAATACACCAATATCCATGAATATAAATGGTAGAATATACATCGAAACCTAACCCTAAACCTAAACACATCAATATATATAGGAAACGACATAATATACATCAAAACCAAACCCTAAACCTAAATACATCCATATCCATGAATATAAACGGTATAATATACATCAAAACCTAAACCTAACCCTAAATAAATCAATATATATAGGAAACAACATAATGTACATCAAAACAAAACCCTAAACCTAAATACATCCATATCCATGAATATAAAATGTATAATATACATCGAAACCTAAATCTAAACCTTAAGCCCTAAACTGACCTGATGATGTTGAAGAACGATGATGTTGGAGGGATCCCGATGATGTTGGAAGAATCCCGATAATGTTGAGGAACAATGATGTTGAGGAACGATGATCTTGATCGATGTTGAAGGAAGTCGGAATGGAAAGTCGGCAGTCGGGGTGGGAAGGAGAATCAATCGGGGAGGTTTTGTTTTAAATTAGTGCAAGAAAGTTATATATAAGACTAAAGACGAGAATTGAAATTCACGTGATTTCATTTAAATCACGTGAGTTGATCAACGCGATTTAGATGAAAAGTGTGGATGGGAATTCTCGTTAATTGAAAAACGCGAATTGCCATTCACGCGTTTCATCTAAAACGTGTTGATGAACCCACGCGTTTTAAATGAAACGTGTGATTGACAATTCGTGTCAATGAGCGTAAAATCTGGCGTGCGAGGGGTATTTATGACATTTCGCAGGGCAAAAGGGCCCTTTTTGCCAACATTAGCAGGCGCGGGCCTTTTCTTGAATTTCCCCTGTTATAGGGGCCATTTCATCAAATTTCCCGGCTTGGCCAGAGGATAATGCAACCAAGACAATTGCATAGGGCTCCTCATTTTTCAAAGGCCCCAAATTTTAGATTCTTAATATATAATATTATTAATTAAATATTATATATTGTAAAATATATATTTTGAGTATAATATTATATTTATTTCCTTATAATACGCTAACTTTTTCTCATCATATATAATATTATATTTATTTCATTATAATATGGAAACGTTTTCATATATATATATATATATAATTATATTTATTTCCTTATAATACGCTAACGTTTTCCTCTTTTTCCACTCAATATTATATAATAATATATATTACTTATTTATTTCCATATTATATCTAATATAATAATATATTAAAATAATTTATCTCTCCATAACCCTTTTATATCACTAAACCTAATTATAATGTAGTCGATTTTCCATCTCTAATATTTATTTTATTTTATCATAAATTCAACCCTAACATAATCGTGAAAATCATTTAAGGTTAAATTTTAATACTTGTAAATTTATTTTTTTATTTGTTTATAATCTTATATTTATCTTATAATCTCTTCTCATTTTAAAATATCTATAATTTTTTTCATTATAGAAACATCATACACAATATATCACAAATATTATCAAAGAAGGTTTCAAAATCACCAAAAGCATGTCAATACTTATACGACCACACATATTTTTTTCTTTTTTTTTTTGTAATGAATGATCTATTTATTTATATATTTAATTTGTATATTTAATATGTTTTTGATAAAATATACCACTATTATATTTATTTTAATTTTTTTTGGCCCAAAAATTTAATTTTGTATTAGTCCTCCCAACTCTCGGGCCGGCCTGGATGCAAGGTATGACTAAGGATATGGATACAGAGCTTCAAAACCTAAATTGCAGAACAACGGGTGGATTCATGAAGTTGGTGCTTACCGAGTAAAAAATGAAGGATGTAAATAAAATTGAAGGGAAGTTTGATGATTCTCAGATATGCGATGATTGTGTAACTGATATCTACTATTATCTTCATAACATGGAGGTTAGGTTGACTGAATTACTTCTCATTTCCTATTTATGCTGTAATGGCTACTGCTTGCTGATTTGATGATCCTTTAATTAATCTTTGACTATGTTTGGAATGTAAGTGTATTGTCTTTTAATTACATTAAAATTTATTAGCTATGTTGAGTTGTGTTTTCAGTATGTTTTCTGATCTGAATCGTTAAGCCACCCAACGAGCAGTCAAACAATGGCACAGAAAAGCTTCAAATACGTCATCCTAGGTGGCAACGCTAGTGTAAGTTGCACAATTCCAATATTATCGTACTCTAATCGAATTTTGATGTAGGACAAAGATACCAAATCCATTGTATACCTTAATTATGTTATGTTCATGTACTATCATATTACATTATTTGTGTTGTAGTTGTGAAGGAGGAACGAGAGATTGAAATTAGGCTTTCAACTGATGTCAAACATATTACACATATTGGATGGGATGGAGCCTTTGACAATCCTCTTACTTGGGTATGTATTTATTAAATTTATCCTCAACAAATTGGATAAGAAATTTATTCATTTGATCGATCAATCAACACAATAACCAGATGCATGAATTCAAGACAAAACCCAACAAGGTTCCTGCAACTGCAAATGTTAATGCCAATATCGAGGAGACAATATCCCCCAACTCTGCAATCTTAACATGGTCATCTCAAGGTTCTCATTTTTGATTTCTAAAATGTATGTTTTTTCTCCTTTATGTCAAGATAGAGAATAATTGCATCTGAAATTTTGAAAATCTTGTTCAATGGAGGATTGATTGATTCTTTACTAGAGCTTATGTAGAATTTTGGGGATTTGTTTGTTTGGTTCTGCATTATTCAGGTTTTAATATACAATTACAAGTTATGACAAAAATACTATTACAAGTTATGCTCAGGTGGTGCTATCATAGCTTTGTGAAATAACATCTTGATTTCTTCTGAATTTTGTATACAATCTTGGGAAGTATTGATCTAATATATTTATATGTACTATTTTGGTTTCATATGATTGAAAACATCTTTTCTTCCACCCTAATTTTTGGTAACCCCACCAAAATGAATTGATGCAATATTGTATTATTAATGTAGGATTATGTTACTAGAGAGTTCTACAAGTACGGTGTTAAGCCAATTGAGTTTGCAATTATTTCTAAAGAAGCGGTATGTATGACTTTCCCTGCATCTGTTATCTTTTTCATGTATATTGTTATTTTTTTATTGGAGTAATGCTATTTTGATTTTGTTTAGTTTGGTCATCACTATTGGTACTTTCTGGTTTTCAGGTTGCTCTTTATGAGCTTCCTACTCTTAGTAAGGGTTACCTTCTTCCTGAATTTAAGTTTTCAAATCTTCTAAATCATTATATCTGATAATATAAAGCATTTATATTTTTTGTTCATTTGATACTGATTCCAATCACTTAGGATGCTTAAAATGAGCCCAGATTTGTAGTGGGATAATCAATGATTGAAAATATTGCTATTCATATAAGTATGTAATTGGCTTCTTGTGAACTTATTTGTTAATTTTGTAATTTTAAAATTATTTTCTTGTTTATTTCATTGAAAGAAAGTTTATGTATTCATTGTTAAATTGGTTGCAAAACATCTCCAAGACTACGAGGATTTCACGTTTGTGTTGGAAGTGGAGGTAAAAGATTGCTAGCAGACTGGTATATGGAGAAAGGTAAGATCGATTCTTGCTAATTCTTGAATATTAAGACCACATCTCTGAGGTAAGAATCTAATAAACCAATGATTTAACCATGCTAATTATTTTTGTTGTTGCAGGAATTGAATTTATTCTAAACACAAAGATAGTTAAGGCAAATCTTGCTTCTAAGGCTTTCATAAGTGCCACTGTGTAAACCTTTAAATATAAATCTTTGATCATTGCTATTAGTTCCAATGTAAGCATGCTCAACATTCATTCACACCAGATGAACCTGATTTCCTTCTATTCCAGCTTTTGATAACATTTGTTGACTAAAACTTTTATTCTGAGAATCAAACATCTGTTTAAAAAAAAAATTGAGAATCGAATTAATTCACACTGGACTAGGCTAAGTCAAAATTACTTTCTTTTACTTTTTTATATATATATATATATATTTTTCATCTATGATAATTGATAGAGATGTTCTCATTTTTAAAAGCAAAATATGCATATTATATTTCATCTATGTATTCATACATAAGTTTCAATCCAACCTAATCAAGAACAAAATGTTTGACTTTGGGTGATCATTCAAACGTTAATTGTTCGCAATCAAAATTTCAATCCACCTAATTTCCTTATGTCCTTGGGGAAATAATTCAAAGGTTAACCTTTGAAACTAAAATCATTCAAAAGTTTCAATCCACCTACTTTTCCTTTTGTCTTGTTATTTAGTTATATATTTTTAAATCTTGAGCCACTTCAAGAGCAGTTTTGGTGCAAATTGAATACGCCATTCACCAGTTCCACATGTTATGTATATGTTTTTCTAAAATAGCTTTCTAACTTAATTTTATTAGATTACAAAAGGTCTTTTGGAAAAATATGGTCCAGAGAGCGTTGTTGATATCAATTACAGATATTGATACTTATAATAAGTGGAACTACTGAGTTTTATTTGTTCTACTTTCAATCTCAATAGAAAAATCTAACAACATACAACTTCCATTGGAAAATAAAAGGCTCTCTTTACTGGGATTGGTGTTGGATATGCTTACTATAGCCTATGGCCTATTATAGAGTTCATGACATTTAGTTTCGCCATACAGATTGCATAATATATAAACTTTAGTTGAGTAAATCTCTATCCTTACCAACTGATGTTGCCAAAAGGCTATATCATATGTTGAGTTGAGATTTCTTGCTTTATATTGTGTGAAGATTGAGTAAGTTATAGAGATTTACTTGACTCAATTACTAGATATGGAATTGTCTTTTTGTACCATTTAGTATTAAAGTCTGTCTTGGACTGCATTGGTGTGAGAAATTCTCCTAACACTTTTTATTGAGAGTATTTACGAAAAGAAGTTACGTGTTTGACATCTTTTTTCTCATTTATTTAAAGGGAATTTACTTTGATAGGATCGGCTTTATCGATAGAGACGGGGGTCTGGCTAAGGATGAAGGCTTATGAAAAACGGTTTGAAAGAAATCCTGTTAGGGATTTAATTCGCTTTTTATTCTACACAAACAGTTGTAAACACTTAAAACAGATTCAAGGCGGAATTGTTTACTTGGGTTTGAAGCACAAGATGAAATATGAAAAGATGATAGAAATGAAAGAACACAGCAGTTTATTTATGCATGTTTGGAGAAACTCTCCTATGTCACCCATTCTTCCAACCACGGGAAGAATTCACTATAATATGATTCGAATCAAATACAGTTTACACACACTTAGCTCACTATTGAACAAAACACTTTCTGTTCAATTACAAGATGAAGAATATGACTCAGCTAAAGTTGTTTTGATTCTAGCTCTCTCTTGATTCACACACAATACAATCGGAAAGCAGCTTCATAGTATGAATATTCAAAGGCTTGAATTCTCTCAAGATCGACAAGTTCGTAAGGTTAGTAGTTCTTCTTTTTAAGGCAGATTGTCCGTTGTCCATTAGATTTGTTAAATACTGAGCAGGAGCTAACGGTCGAATCTTTTAGAATGATATGTGGCACTCTTCCATTGGAAAACCTCCATTGTACACAGCAGGATCTGAGCACAAGGATCGTGGCAGTAAACCACTGGTAGTGCGCCAAATATTCCATCAGGGATGTACCTGCAAAACAAGTAATGTGAGGAAAATTCTCTTGCGTGGCATTCCTTGGTTGGTTGCATATAGTTGTTGTACTAATCTTCACTAGAAAGTGGAGCAGGATTAGGGTACAGATATAAAACGTGGGTAGGTGAAATGCTAGCTTCAAGCAAACTGTTTAAGCTGAGCATTAGCCGTATTTTAGTTAGACGGATTGTGAAAATCAGTCTAATGAAATCAAACATCTCATTCTAGTAACCAAGTCTATTAGACCGCCTGGTCTAATAGAATTAGACTACACGTCTAATTACAATAACCATTAGACTGCACGTCTAACTCTACTGAGTTAGACTGCATGTCTAATTCCGGTTCTACCTTAGACTTATCTGAAGGAGTTAGACTCACGTCTAACTTTCACTAATTAGACTACACGTCTAATTATCCAATAACCATTAGATTGTACGTCTAACTCCACTAAGTTAGACTACACGTCTAATTCGGTTTTACCTTAGACTTGTCTGAAGGATTTAAACTCACATCTAACTTTCATTAATTAGACTACACATCTAATTATCCAATAACCATTAGACTGTACGTCTAACTCCACTGATTTAGACTACACGTCTAATTCGGGTTCTAGCTCAGACTAATCTGAAGGAGTTAGACTTACGTCTAACTTTCACTTTCTATTAGACTGCACGTCTAACTCCATTGAGTTAGACTGCACGTCTAACTCAACTGAGTTAAACTGCACGTCTAATTCCGCACATATTAGACTATCCGTCTAATTGCAAATATATTAGACTACACGTCTAACTCCAATGAGTTAGACTGTACGTCTAATTCCATTCATTCATTAGACTACACGTCTAATTCCGAATATCTATTAGATCATCAGTCTAATTACAAGTCTATTAGACTACACGTCTAACTCCGCTGAGTTAGATTGTACGTCTAATTTCGAAAACATTAGACTTACGTCTAATTCCGTATACATTAGACTACACGTCTAACTCCGATGGGTTAGACTGTACGTCTAATTCTATTCATTCATTAGACTACACGTCTAACTCTGATGAGTTAGACTGTACGTCTAATTCTATGCATTCATTAGACTACACGTCTAACTACGATGAGTTAGACTGTACGTCTAATTCTATGCATTCATTAGACTACACGTCTAACTCCGATGAGTTAGACTGTACGTCTAATTCTATGCATTCATTAGACTACATGTCTAACTCCGATGAGTTAGACTGTACGTCTAATTCTATGTATTCATTTGACTACACGTCTAACTTCGATGAGTTAGACTGTACGTCTAATTCTATGCATCTAATGCCAAAATCGGTCTAATGACCCTCATTAAAACCAAGTCTTATGAAATATTATTTCAATACACCTACATCAAAACTCATAAGTCATTTCATTATCAAAATCTCAATGGTTAAATTATTTCAACACTCAGTCAAAATAATTTGATCCAATAATTTCCCCCTTTTTGATGAAGAAATTAGAAACCTGCATATATATATATACCAAAATATGAGTTCATCATATAGATAAAATAAACCCTTGTTCACTTACATCAAACTTCCAAAACCAATATTCATAAAATATTAAATAAACATTGTTTGAAAGACTTAAATAAAGTAGAAGAAAAGAAGTTATTGTTCTTCCCTTTTAATTCGAGGATCGGTTGGACTCATGTCTTGACCGGGAAGCATGTTGAGATAAGGAGGATAACCGCGACAACCACGACCGCTTCTGCTTGATCTTCCACCGCGTTCACCACCACTAGCACGACCACCTTGATCAACATTGGATATCTTACTACGGCCACCACCACTGTTTCTGCCTCCACGATCATTACCACTTCGACATCCACCTCTCTTGGTTGGTCTAGGATTATCATCGTTGCTTGGGGCTCGTCTAGATCTAGTGCCGGTTGACACAACATCATTTCTTCTACTTGACTCTCCTTGGGCGGGTCGAGATTTATCTTTTTCAGCATTAGCCTTTGCGTCCTCCTTTGCTTGAAACTTCCTTGCAATGGAGTCCGCAAATTCCCGTCGTTCATTATCATTTCTACTCAAACAGCCCTGAATTTCCACCATCTGATTCTTCACCAGACTGAATTCTTCCAAGGTTTCCTTGTGGCATCATTGATTTGTCTTTCAATATCTAACAATTCAGTTTGACGGTTGATAAGTTTCTTTTCAAACTTTAAGTAGTTTATATTTGAGACATGAGTCTCATACGTGTTCTTCTTCAAAGTGTTGTCCAACTCATTGAGAAATTTGATAATTTCAGCAAATTCCTTTCTTTCTTCTTTCTGATTATTCAAGGACTTTATCATGCTCTTCTGAGGAGATGAGAGCACAAAAGACATAGATTTTAACATCTTTTTACCACCAGCAGAGGATTCTTCATTTGATGAATTTTCTTGAGACTCTGCTGCCATACTTTGAATCGGCTCAAAGTTTGTATAAATCTGCAAGGATTGCTCCGGTTGATTCTTCTTGGCTTTCTTAGCAGCTTCATCTCGCTCTTCTTCTAACAATTCTTCTTCAACTCTCTGAAATCTCTCATTTAAATTTCCAGAGTAATGAAGAGGAATGTTGATATTTTCATGAACATTTCCCACAATGGTGTCGGGAAATAGAAGAGGCTTTTTATATGTTGCATTTTGATCCTGTTCCTCCTCAAATGAGGAACTTTATTCTTCAACGACCTTCTCTTTGGAGGGTTCCCCCTAAGATCTGATAGTTTCTGGCTGAGTTACCTCGGCCACTTTCTCTTGAGCTTCCTCTGTTCTTATAACAAAGGTTATTACAACATCTTCTTCCAGAGGAGCTTGATCAGCCTCCTCAATCATATTTTCTACATGAACTTCTTCTTCATTTGTTTCCAGGGCTTGTTCAGGCTCTTGAACAATCATTTCTTCTTCTTCATTCGGATTTTCTTGAATATGTTGATCCAGAATGCGTCTCTCTTCGGTAGAAAGATTCCCGAATTCGATCAAGAGAGTAGCATCTAGCTCATCTGTATCATTGTCAGCATCAATAATATCCATAACTTCATCATCATCGAGGGGTTTTGCGCCGGAACAATCGGCGCCATGAATGTATCGAGAAGCTACCGAGACGTAGCCATCCATGATGTCGTTCAGCTTCTTCAAAACCTTCATTTCCACTTTAGATCCTTTCTCAGAAGGATTGAAATTAGCCTTTCTGGCTTCGAGAATTGGAAAGAGGGCTTTTCCATATAGACAAGCCTCAACGAAATCTTTTCTCTTCAGAGCCTCAGCTACCTCTAAAGTTCTAGCCCATTTAAAAACTTTCTTTTCATTTTCTACCCACTTCTTACATTCTTTCGTTATTGCAGAGTTCGTAAGAGTATCATTGTACTTGGACGACAATCTCTCCAGACACCATGATTCAAAAATCTCCAATTTCTCAGCTGTAATGGCTTTAACTTGTTCTAAAATGAGGTCAACAATGCACGTTGCCTCCGATACTTTTCCAGGAACTTGAGTTGCGATTTTCTTACCTTTTTCAACAACCTCTACGGATTTTGGAGCATGTCTGGGTTCACTGATCACGATTCCACCTGTCTGTCTTGCAAAACGCATCAATTCAAACGCAGATTGAGGTTTCGTACATAGCTCAGTAGGGAGCTCTACACGAATAACTTTCCCGGCTACCAATGAATCTTTAGGAGCGGGAACAGATACTTCTTGTTCAGCAGATTTACCAGCAGTAAGGGTAGGAACAACATCTTATTCTGGTTGGAATAACTCTGTAGCACCGGTGGCTACTTGATCAGTTTGAATAATAGGAGACTCAATCTTGTCAACATTTTCATCATTTGGACCAGCTGACTAAACAGCGGGTCATTCAGCAGATTCTCTCAACGGAGAAAATACAGATTTAGCTTGTTCCACAATAGGAACATCAAACTTAAGCACAACGGCCAAAGATTTAGAAAAAGTTATCTTTAATGAGTTAGACGCGCGGGGCGCCTTCATCTTCTTCTCCTTTGAGACAAAGGATCTCGAAGGCTTTCTCAAAATGGTTGCTGGAGAAGATAGAGAGGACATCGGAATTGTAGCAAGTACGCCCAGACCTTGCTTTAACCTTGAATCAGCTGATTCAGAGTCCTTCTTGGTTGAACTTTTTAGACTGGAGGAACTGGCCTCCAATTCATTTACTATTTTCGATCTTTTTGCCCCTATTGACATCACAGAAGCAGACGATTGCATGGATCGGGTAGAGGGTTTTCCACCAGTTTTATAACTAGATGCACCAGATGCACATTCTAGGTTGTTCTTCATCCTTATCAGTGTGCTAGCGACTGTAAGGGAAGTGAAAACTCTCGGAGAGTTGATCTGCACATGTTCACCAACAGGAACCCCCAAATGCTTCAACAAATGACTCAGTTGAGCCGCATACGTTATGTTTTCCTTGTTCTCCTGACAGATCGAATAGCATAGGTTCTGGAAAAGGGTGTGAGCCTAGTTTACCTGGATTCCATTTGAAATAGCACACATATAGTCAAAACGGTCTTGACTATAGAGATGGAAAGAGCTAGATTTCCCTTGTAGCGCCTTTGCCACCACGTCGTTCAGAAAATTGAAATGAGGTTTAAGGGCCTTCTTGAGTCCATTTATATGGATTATCGAACCATCGGCAGAAAAGGTTCTCTTCATCTCCTCCATGATTTATGGTGAAAGGATCAAGTTGAACGTGTGCCCTTCCGTTGGAAGTTCAAAGAACTCCGCATAAACTACTTCATCAAAGGAAAACTCCATGCCGTTGACGGTTGCTACGATGGATTCACCCACCATAGTTGCAGATTTGAAGAACTCGCGAACTTCTTTCTCATAGAATATGAACGGACCGCCGAGATACTTCCTTAACTCAGAATATTCTAGGGTTCTGAACATCTCCACCACCTCCGGTTGATCGAAAGTGTACACCGATGGAAAATCCACCTGCAAGGTACAGTGACCCAACATGATTTTCTTGTTCACCATTTTCGAAAGAATATGAACCGACACAAGGTTTTCAGAGAGAATTAGAGAGAGAAATACAAAGAGAACTAGGGTTCTTAAGAATTTCGAGTGATTGAAAATTTTCAAACTCATGCACTAATGTCCTTATATGGACAGAAAAAAGAGATACAGAATAACCGTCTTTGTTTAAGGGTATGGCCCATTAATAAATGTTAGACGTCCTTTTTTTCAAGGAGTCATCATTAAAAATGAGGGTATATCAGTCATTTTCTCTAAACTTGAAAGACACGTGTCTTCATGTTGGTAAGAGATGACTGTTTGATATTTTGAACGGGAAAAATAAATAGCTCTCAACGTGGGACAGCTGTCCTTGATCAGTCTAATCAGCACGTAGTTAGACGTTTTTTTTACTCCAAAAATCCATATAACAAAACGTCTATTAGACGAATGAGTCTATTAGACGCATACGTCTAATTCCGTGTTATAAATATTCGTCTAATGTCTATTAGACGTGTACGTCTAATTCCGCATAAACACCACGTGTTAGACGTGTGTTTGATTAGACGTGAGCATCCACTTGCTCATTACGTAAAAACGTCTAACGTCTATTAGACGTGTCCGTCTAATCGCGTAGGTATAACACCTCAACATATAAACTTAGATGTATATATTATGGGCAAAAATACGTCTAAGTACACACTGTTTCTTTTAGACACACTTGTCTAATTAGACCGATTAAGAATATTCATCTAGAGAGTATCTTTGGTACTTCCAAAGTAATTTTCCTTCTCATTTTCTATATGGGCACAAAATTGTAATAAATAATTTTTGTGGTCCAAAGACCAAAAATATTTTTAACAACAAAAACATTTATTCTACTAGAATGGCAAATGCCATTGTTGATCTTCAAGGTTGTCTACTAAGAAGAGTACTCTTCTAGCTTCCTTCCTGCAATCCTCATGCATCACCTACAAAAGAAACTATTTACACATTTTGGTACCCATACTCAATTGGGTCCTCGATCAATTAGTCCCTTAGGAATCCATATTTGAGTTATTCTGATGGATTTCCCATTTTGTGTTTTGATTAATGCATAGGATTTTGACTTAGCAGATGACTTCCTGCTAGCCACTGATCTCTTAACTTTTGAAGAAGATTTTCTTTTAAAACTCCTTGACTTAGAGTCAGATTTTAGATTGCCAGACTTGTTAGCTGCTTCTAGCTTATTCTTAAGCCAGGTAACAGTAGGCGGAACATAAAATATTTCATTTTTCTAAGAAACTTCTTAATGAATAGGATTAGATTCAATGTCAGTCATACTCCCTTTGACAAAATTTATTGGCTTAAGCTTGTCAGATGAGTTGGACTTCTTGCATGACAGGTTAGGGTCATTGCTATCAAACCCCAATCCGGATCTAGATCCAGCAGGTTTCAACATGCTGATCTGATATTTGACAGCATCTCCAGACCTTGTCCATGCACAGACAATATAGTTTAACATTTTGTTTTTTCAGATGAATGAGTTTGAATCTGTTCTTTGAGAATCTCATTCTCAGATGAGATCTCTTCAATCTTCTTTTCAAAAACATTTGACTCTTCAACTTTAAACAGACTTGGTTTGTTTACATCTGATGAAGATTTAGTTTCATTTAGAGATTCTTTTAGCTTTCTGTACTCGATGACCATGTCATCTAGTGCAGCTACCAGTTGTTCTCTTGAAAACCTTTCAGAAGAGAAATCAAATACCTCAGTCTCCTGAGTTCTTTCTTCATCTTCTCTTGACATGAAGCAAGCTACCTCTTCTTCATCACTTTCAATGGATGAAAAGTAGGAACCACGGCTGCTTCCTCTGTTCTTTCCGTCGCCTTCCATAAGCGCCTTCAGCTCTTTTCCATCATCCTTGGCATCTTCACGCTTTGACTTCCGGCATTCCGATGCATAATGACTAGAGTATCCATTTACTATCACATATATATCTAAATTAACCACAACTCTCAACCCGACAATTTGGACACTTTGAAAATTAAACATCATTATATATACAAATAGATTGGTTAATTAAAAAGTCAAACTTATATTGTTAAAATGTCTCACGTTTATCAAATTTGGTGTTGAACTTAAAATATAAATTCTTATTAGTCTAGTTGGCTAAAGGATTATACTTATTTTGTTAGGTTGTAAGTTTGAAACATACATATAACATTTTTAATTTTATTTCTGACCGTTTGAAGTTTATGGGAAGATCAACCCACAATCCGACCCAAGTATATTCCATTTACTCTCATATATATACTCAAATTAATAACAACTCTTGACTCGGAAATCCGGACACTTTGAAAATTAAACATCATTATATATATATATTAGTTAGTTAAAAAGTTGAACTTATATTATTAAAATGTCTCATGTTCATCAAATTTGGCGTTAAATTAAAAATATAAAGTGTTATTAGCCTAATTGGTTAAAAGTTGTACTTGTTTTGTTAGGTTGCAAGTTCGAAACATACATTTAACATTTTTAATTATATTTTTAACCGTTTGAAGTTTACGAGCGGATTAGGTCCACACCTGGTTTGTAAAACATGAATCAAGCGTTTGGACATCCAAAATAAGCAAAGGTATGTGATGGTCATTAAAGAAAATCCTTAAGCTAAGAAACAATATTGCAGGACTTTTTGACATTAACCGGGAAGACGGAAAAAATACATTGTTTTGGTATGATCTCTGGTATGAAGACCAACCGCTAATCAATAAAGAGGAATTCAGAAACATGTGGATCAGGAGGGACTGCCTAACTACCAAGGTTAGAGACATTAAAGACGAGCTATGAAATTCGCTCCTTAGACGAAGACCGGTGCGGCGACGCATTCTCGAACATATCAGTAACATCCAATTCAACGAAAGAACAGACGTACACCGATGAAAAGCCAAGGAAAACGGGAAGCTGATTTCAACAAAGTGTGGAACACCATCCGAGAGAAGGAGCAAACAGTAGATTGATCTAATCTGATCTGGTCGTCAAAGGTTATCCCAAGACACAAATTCATCATATGGATTGCATTTCGGGAAAGGCTAAACATGAGATATTGCGCTAGGAAGTACATAGAAATTCTAGATTCAAGTTGTCTATTGTGTGAAGAGAATGAAGAAACAATTGATCATCTCTTCAGAAACTGTTCATTTTCCTCGAAACTTTGGAATAAATTTGCAAAAAATATGGAGATAACCAGATTCTCATGATACTGGAAAGAAATCAAGGAAGTGTCTATAAAGAAAGTGAATGGCACAAAGTTTACGTCAAAAATTTTCAAATGCGGATTTGACTCAATGTATTATAACATTTGGCAAGAGAGAAACGCGAGGGCATTCTCGAGGAATCAAAGAAATCTGGAGTAGACATGGGATGATATTGTAGCTGACTGTAGTGCGAACATCCAGACGTGGAGAAGAGCCCCGAAAAATGAACATAATTAGAAGCTTCGCAGAAGCTGGAAGGTATCATATCAGGAAGTCACCAAAGACGCTATTTTTTTTAGTGAGATAAACACAATTTAAATTTGTTTGTAATTCCGATGATTGTTTATAATTTATTTTTTTTAGACTGTAACGAAATTAATTTTCCTAGACTTGTCTAGAAAAATAAAGAAACTCATTTGTTTTTTTTTCACGTTTTTGGGAATTTTTAATGAAATGACATTAAATTGTTTTACCCAAAAGAAAACCCACAATCTAACCCAAATATCTATTTACTCTCACATATATATCCAAATTAATCATAGCTCTCGACCCGACAATCCGAAAAGTTTAAAAATTAAGCATAATTATATATATATATATATATATATATATATATATATATATATATATATATATATATATATATATATATATATATATATATATAAAAGATAATACATTTCAAACTTCTAACGATTCCTTATGTTTTAAATCTATTAATTGAAAGAACAAGAAAAATATTATAGACATTAATTATCCCATGATGTATAGACATTAATTATACATTTTTGTTTATTTTATGAATAATGAATTACATCATAATAAAATAATCTAATCTTTGTAAGGACATTTGTTTTGATAAAAAAAAAAAATACTAATTAAATAATTTTATATAAGTTATAAACGGATAAAAAGTTTCTTTTGTTTTAAAAAATACAACTTACATAATTTTATATAAATTATAAAGGAATAAAAAATAATAATTTTTTTACG
The DNA here is from genome assembly GCF_907164915.1 of Impatiens glandulifera. Lineage (NCBI taxonomy): Eukaryota > Viridiplantae > Streptophyta > Magnoliopsida > Ericales > Balsaminaceae > Impatiens > Impatiens glandulifera. The sequence goes on along the minus strand of NC_061862.1, from coordinate 54,223,320 downwards.
AAAATACAACAAAAATGAAAACATATAGAGATTCAAAAACACCACAAATAATCTTAAATTATCATAAAAATATAAGTGAAATAAAAACTACTCTAGAAGACTATACCTTTGATGGTTAGATTGTCTAATTCCTCAAAAATAATTCAATTATTAAAATTATTAAAATCTTTCTCAAATATTAATAATTACAATTTCAACTAATAATATGATTTGCATCTTCATATAATATTTTGCATTTATAACTTTAATATATATTTTTTACTAAGAATTTCAACTATATATAAAATCAATCTTAAAAATAGAACTTAATATATTTTTTTTATCGATTTTGTTTCTTTGTTATTTTCATTTAAAACCGACACCAATTTCTTTTGTTGATCCTTATGAACTTGAACCCTAAGAAAAATGAATTGCATAATAATAAAATAATCTAATCATTTGGAAGGACATTTATTTTGTTAAAAAAAAAAAATACTATTTACATAATTTTATATAAATTATAAAGGGATAAAAAGTTTCTTTTGTTTTCGAAAATTCGATTTACAGAGTTTTATATAAATTATAAAGGTATAAAGAAAAGTAGATTTTTACAATTATAAAACAAAAATGAAAACATATCAAGATTCAATAACATTACAAACAATCTTAAATTATAATAAGAATAAATGTGAAATAAAAAAGCCTTTAATGGATAGATTGTCTCATTCCTCACAAATAATTCAATTATTAAAAATATTAAAATCTTTCTCAAATATTAATAATTACAAATTCAACTAATAATATGGTTTGCATCTTTATATAATATTTTGCATTTATAACTCTAATATATATTTTTTACTAAGAATTTCAACTATATATAAAATCAATCTTAAAAATAGAACTTAATATATTTTTTTTATCGATTTTGTTTCTTTGTTATTTTCATTTAAAACCGACACCAATTTCTTTTGTGGATCCTTATGAACTTGAACCCTGAGAAAAATGAATTGCATAATAATAAAATAATCTAATCATTTGGAAGGACATTTATTTTGTTAAAAAAAAAATACTATTTACATAATTTTATATAAATTATAAAGGGATAAAAAGTTTCTTTTGTTTTCGAAAATTCGATTTACAGAATTTTATATAAATTATAAAGGTATAAAAAAAAGTAGATTTTTAAAATTATAAAACAAAAATGAAAACATATCAAGATTCAATAACATTACAAACAATCTTAAATTATAATAAGAATACATGTGAAATAAAAAAGCCTAAATAGATTGTCACATTCCTCACAAATAATTCAATTATTAAAAATATTAAAATCTTTCTCAAATATTAATAATTACAATTTCAACTAATAATATGGTTTGCATCTTTATATAATATTTTGCATTTATAACTCTAATATATAATTTTTACTAAGAATTTCCACTATATATAAAATAATTCTTAAAAATAGAACTTAATATATTTTTTTTTATCGATTTTGTTTCTTTGTTATTTTCATTTAAAACCGACACCAATTTCTTTTGTTGATCCTTATGAACTTGAACCCTAAGAAAAATGAATTGCATCATAATAAAATAATCTAATCATTTGGAAGGATATTTTTTTTGTTAAAAAAAAATACTATTTACATAATTTTATATCAATTATAAAGGGATAAAAAGTTTCTTTTATTTTCAAAAATTCGATTTACAGAATTTTATATAAATTATAAAGGAATAAAAAAGTAGTAGATTTTTACAATTATTAAACAAAAATGATAATATATCAAGATTCAATAACATTACAAACAATCTTAAATTATATTAAGAATATATGTGAAATAAAAAAAAAAATACTGTAGAAGACTATGGCTTTGATGGATAGATCGTCTCATTCCTCACAAATAATTCAATTTTTAAAAATATTAAAATCTTTCTCAAATGTAAATAATTACAATTTTGACTAATAATATGGTTTACATCTTTATCTAATATTTTGCATTTATAACTCTAATATATATTTTTTACTAATAATTTCAATTATATATAAAATCAATCTTAAAAATAGAACTTAATATTTTTATATCGATTTTTTTTATTTTCATTTAAAACCGACATCAATTTCTTTTCTCGATCCTTATGAACTTCAACCCTAAATATTTTAGACTTTAGTGTCCCCAACCAGGTTATTAGAATCCAATTCCCAAGTCCATTAATAAATGAAGAACACTTAATAAAAAACATAAGAGTCTACAACTAAAACCAAATTCAATTCTCTAAGGAAATAACCGTATCAGAGTTCACAATGTCTATGTTATCCTATATAATAATATAGGATTAAAATATTATAATTATATTAATATATATATATATAATAATGCTTAATTAATCTCGACATAGTTAATTTGAATATTGTGTAAAAAGAACGAATACGGTTAAAAAAAACGGATAAAACTATTTATATTCCTTTTTTATTTATCTTTATAACTAATAAATGAAATATATAATCAATATTAATAATTAAAAATTTAATAAATTTTATGAATATATTTTTTTAAATTATATTAAAATAATAATTCTTTTATTGTTTTTTTAATATATATAATAATAATAATAATTGTACACAATTTTTTAAAATTCTATATATTTTATTTTTTATATTTATTAATCCATCTTAAGAATAAAAAATTAATCTAATTATATTAACATAACAAGTGTTATTCTATAATTTTTTTTTTAATAAATAAATATTTATATATATATATATGTATAATTATATTTGGATTCATTATTTTTATAATTTATATAAATATTATTTATAGACCATTTTTTAAAATTATATATATATATAAACAATATATTTTAAACTTAATTTACAATATATTTAAATAAAAATAAATTATTATTTTTGATTATTTGTCTGCAATTTATATTTGATGTGTAAATAATATTTTTTATATTAAAAAAATAGTTTTAACTTAATAATAAAAATGCTCCAATGTTATTTTTGAATTTTATAAATAAAATTAAAATTTAAAAGTTTTATTAGTTACAAAATATATAACAACATGCCTATACAAAATTATAAATAAAATACATCAATCATAAGAGGTCTGATGGTTAAAGTGATCATCTTCTGCACACGAGACAAAAGTTCGAATCTTTGCAAATACAAATTTAAGTAAATTATATTTGTGGATAAAAGACCAGTAACAAATGACATATTGATGGTTAAAATATATGAATCATATATTTGATTGACCAAAGTATCAAGTCACGAGATTAAAGCTTGATTGAGATTGGTGATTAATTTTTCGAAAGATTCAATATAGATTATTGGTTGGTTTACCGAGAGATAAGAAGCGTGTGGAAGTGTGATTGAGATTGTGGATTGGTTTGGAGAGAGATAAGAGGTTGATAACAAAGGATTTTGATGTCAAGATATTAGAGGTCGATTGATATTGGGGTGTGGGTTGCTGATGGATAAGAGATTGATTGATATTTGGTGGTTAGTTTGTTAAAGACGGATAAGAGAACGATAACATTGATTTTACAAGGATAAGAGACGTGTAAAAGTGTGTGAGAGGTTGCTAACAAAGAATCGCGAGATCACAAGATTAAAGATCGATTGAGATTAGTGGTTGATTTGTTGAGAGAGATAAAGATGTGTGAACGTGTGATTAAGATTTGTGGTTGGTTTTACTGAGGAAAAAGAGACCGGTAACATTAGTTTGAATTAGTTGAGTACATAAGTGAGTGAGGTTACAAGATTAGAGAGGTCAATTTATGGTTGATTTGTTGATGGATAAGAAGCCGCGGTAATATTGAGATTGAGATGTGGTTTGCCGATGGATAAGAGTTGGGTTGATATTTCAAGGGATAAGAGGTCAATTGAGATTTGGTGGTTGATTTTTTGAGAGATAAGAGACTTGTGAAAAGTGTGATTGATATATGGTTTGCCGATGGATAAGAGGTCGATTGAGATTTGGTGGTTGATTTTTCGAGGGATAAGAAGTCAATAAAATTAGTTGTCAAGAATAAAAGACTTGTGAAAGTGTGATTAAGATTTGTGATTGGTTTGACGAGGGATAAAAGACTAGTAACATTGATTTGTCAATTATAAGATATTTGTGGTTGGTTTTTCGATGGATAAGATGATAAATTAATCGGTAAACAAAAAATATTAGTGGTTAAATATATGAATGAGATTTTTGGTCTATCAAAGAAGTTAACCTAAATAGGTTAGTGATATTATGAGATTGTTGATTTGTAAAAAGTGAAGTTTAAATATGTTGGTACCGTTGAGATAGTTGGTGCAGACGTGGTCGATAACATTGATTTTCCAAGGATAAGAGACTTGTGAAAGTGTGATTAAGATTTATGGTTGGTTTGCCGAGGGATAAGAGACAAGTAACATTGGGTTGTCAATTATAATATATTTGTGATTGGTTTCCCGATGAATAATATGGGAGATTAATTGGTAAACAAAAAATATTAGTGGTTAAATATATGAATGAGATTGTTGGTCTACCGAAGAAATTATATAAACTCTAATAAAATATGAGCTCAAACCTAACCTAACGTGGCATCGCAAGGAGCCCCACGGGTTGCTCGCATTCGCGATTAGAGGTCGAATGCAGGGATTCCAAAATCCATATTTGTTGTTGATGTTATGTGCATACTCTAAGGGAATAAAACAAAGTGCTTGTTGAGTTGACCCACCCGTCTTGGTCTACTCATTCAAAAGCCCATTCTCACCCACCTTATATAAAAACTCATTTCAAAATATAATTTTGATTTAAGAATTTAATCTTTTTATTTGAAAATAAAATCATAAACCAGATTCAACATGGTTTATGATCTTAACATGTATTCCATTAAATTAGGAAAATAAAAAAGACTAGGTACTAATAACTTTTTAACATTTTCAAGAATAAAACTCTATTTTTATCAATTCATTAAGAATATTTTAATTCAAGTTATAAAATATTTTTAATAATTATCTGGAAAATCACCCGAAATTTGAGATCTATCGCGCAATGAAAGACATAAAATACAGTATAAAAAAACCAAATGCAGCAGTTAACCACAACACAACATTCGATAATATGTTGGAGAGTCTCAAGAGAAACTCAGTTCAATAGACTAAAAATCTTGTTTGGTTGTCTCCATGCAAGTGGGGATAGACCTATTTCAATGGAAATTTTTTAATAGTTAATTTTTCGTAAAATAATATTGTTAATCAATCGAGTTATTGTTAATAGATCGAGTTTTGTACTCACGTTCCAAACGGCCTCAATGGTGTTTAAATTTTGTTTGTCACGATCATTATTTACAATCCAAAGTTGTGAATCATTATTCTCGACATGAGGATTCCAAACACTAAATTTTGTGGAAGCTGCATAATATGCTCCTTCCTTTGTCCTTAACACTTCATGCTAACATATAAATAAATAATATAAAATTTAAATAGTATTTTGATGTGCAGCTAATGTAAATTTAGCAATAATATAAATATACCTCAAGCTTTTTAATGTCAATGATTTTATTGGATGGAGGTGACTTAAATGACATAGAATAGGGACAGTTTGAAATGGGCACTCTTCAATTCTATGCCAACTCTGAAAAAGCTTATTCTCAAAGAGTTGTGTCTTTTCATCTGTAAGATTATAATGGAAATATGTTTTTACAAAGTGTTACAATAAATAAATATATATATATATATATATATATATATATATATATATATATATATATATATATATATATATATATATATATATATATATATATATATATATATAAACCTATGATTTACTTGCTCGTCCTTTAAACTCTTAATCAATAGATTATCGAAAGCAGTTTGGTAGTAAATATTAACACAATCGATAACATCTTCATGTCACTCTGCATGGATCATACAACATATTATTTTATAACCATAATGTTGAAACTGAAGAGAAATTAATGATGATGATTATGATGACATTTGTCGGAAATATTTATATATTTATATATAATTGATATGATAATACATTGTTACAACATATATATAAGGTTTATCTTAGCGCCCAATTTAGGGCAATCTCTAGATGGGTTGAGCAACATAATATATTCTAACATCCCTTATCAAACTCAAGGTGGTAGAGTAAAGATCAACTTGAGTTTGCTCAATAACATGTAAAAACGACCCAGCAAGAGAGACTTGGTGAAGACATCTGCAATTTGGTGTTCGGTAGACATATACCGTAATTGTATAGTACCAGCACCAACATGTTGCCGTACAAAGTGACAATTGATCTCGATATGTTTAGTGCGCTCATGAAACACATAATTCCGAGAAATATGAATAGCACTTTGACTATCACAATGAAGATCGGTGTCTGGCAGTTGAGGAATGCCAAGATTATAGAGAAGTCGTCGAATCTAAAGAAGCTCAGAAGTAGAATTAGCAAGTGCACGATACTCTAACTCAACGCATGAAAAATAAGCGATAGTCTGTTTCTTATTTCTCCAAAAACAAGAGAATTCCCCAAAAAGAAACAATAACTAGTGAAAGAACGTCGGTTAGTGGGATCGCCTACCCAATCATCATTCGCATAACCAGTTAGTATCAATAATGAATCAGCAGAGGAGTGAAGACCATGTAAGAGAATGCCCTTAATTAATATAGCAGAGAATACATAACACATTAGAGTGATGAGCTGTACGAGAACTTGTCATGAATTGACTAATAATGTAAACTGCATAAACTATGTCAGGGTGAGTGACAATCAGATATATCAACGAGCCCCTAACTGGCGATAAAGAATGAGATCCTTAAGAAGGATTCCATCGAGAGGAGTAAGACGACAATCTGCCTCAAGTGGAGTCGAGTAAGTTGCTATCAGTCAAGCCAGCACGGGAGATGAGGTTAAAAGCATACTTTGGTTGTGAAAAATAGATACCATCTACTGTGTCGGAAATCTCAAGACCTAGAAAGTTCCGCAGCTTACCAAGATTTTTCATATCAAAGTATTGAAGACGATAGGTTTGTAAATCAGATATTCAAGAGGCATCGTCGCTAGTGATCACCATATCATCAACATATAATAATATAATAATATAATAATAATAATCCTAAATGAGGAGCGGCAAATGAATAAAGTAGAGTCATAGGGAGAGGCGTTAAACCCATACTAAATAAGTGTTGAGATGAACTTGGCAAACCAAGATCGTGGTGCTTGCTTTAGACAGTAAATAGCACGACGTAGCTCACATACCTTTCCCGAAATGTCTAAACCCGACGGTAGACTCATATAAACATTCTCAGAAAGATCTCCATTAAGAAAAACATTCTTTACATATAACTCATTTGCAACTAATAGATTTCTTGCTAGGTAGTAGATCAACGATATCCTAAGTCCCAGTCTTCTCAAGAGCCTGTAGTTCCTCAGATATAGCCTCACGCCACAATAGATCACAATTTGCCTCACCGAAGGTCTTAGGCTCATGGTTAGCAAGAATGGAAGATAAACAATGGTAATCTTGGAGATTAGGAGAAAGACAATGTACCCTGATAGAATGTCGATTAGTGACATCAGGGACCTAAGGTACTTGATTTGGTACTTGTTTAGTAGACACAAGTAGGTTAACTGGGGGTGATGGAGGAGAAGCTATAGTGTCAACAGAATTTTAAGTGAGTTCGGGATATGTAAAAGAACGACATTGATCTAAAACAAACAATGGGGAATCAATCTAAAATGGAGTGGTAAATTTGGACTCATAAGAGAACATCTTATATTTCCAAAAGGTGATATGATGAGAAACATGAATTCGATTTGATACAAGATCCCAACAATGAGAACCCTTATGTTCTACCCCATATCTACAAAAACAACACAAACGATTCCGATACTCCAATTTATTTCGTTCATGCAAGGGAAGGTGGAAAAAACTAACACAACCAAATGGTCAAAGAATGAAGTAATATGGTGGCTTACCAAAGAGTTTTTGGTAATGAGTAGAATCATGAAGTACAAAAGATGGTATTTAGTTGATTGTATAGATAGCAGCAAGGGCAACTTCCCCCTAAAACCTATCTGGACATGAAGCGAAAAGAAATATGGAACGAATAATATCTAGAATGTGTATATGTTTACGTTATGCCCTACTATTTTGTTGTGAAGTGTAAGGACATGAGCGTTGAATAATAGTACCCTAAGTGGAAAGAAAATCAAGAAAGGTAGAATCATTGTATTCTAGAGCATTATCAATACAAGTGTTTTAATAAGGCATAAAAATTGTGTTTGAATCATTTTCGCAAAAATGGAATAAGTAGAGGCATGTTCAGAACGATTCTACAAAAAATAAATCCATGTAAATTGTGAATAATCATCAACAAATATCACAAAATATTGATAACCATGAAATGTTCCAACATGAGAGAGCCCCTAAATATCTAAGTAAACTAGCGAAAAAGGTTTATCAACAATATAATGATTATTCAAAAAGAAAGTGTTGGTTATTTGTCAAGCTTACAATGCACACAATAAAATGACTAAAATTGAATAAGACCCAAAAAACCTTTAGCAACAAGAGAACAAAGTTTATTTTATGAAGCATGCTCGAGTTTAAGATGCCATTGATAAATAAAGAACGAGAAACGACAACACAAATGGAAGGAAAAGGCTGAAGGGAACAAAGCTCAAACATGTGACCCGTCTTGCACCCCGTCTCAAGAATCTGACCTGTCTGTGAATCCTGAATCTGTACACCAGAAGACGTAAAAGTAATAGTAAATCCATACTCAACCACTGACCAACATAAATAAGGATTAATGTTAAACCAGAAATGTAGTAGATATCTTGAAAAGATGGTGAAGTGGCACGGACCACTATGTGTGATGTGCATAGTTGCACCATTTGTAGTGAATGGTTGGTGAGGTTGTGAGAGAGTTTAGGGAATACAACAGATTTATGTTAGACTTCATATGGTTTCAACAAGCAGAATATATGAACCATTGTTGATTACTTGATGCAGTGGCTAATGTAGGATTGACAGATACAACATGAGTGAGCAATTTATGAATATCCATAAGGGTGGGAGTAGTGGACCAATGCGACTGCAAATCGTTTATGACAGAAGCTATGCGGGAGGTAGAGCCAGAAAGAGCCCGCTTAAGAAGATGTATGACCTAGTTTTGGGAATTTCTGAAGGACATTACCTTTTGGTGGCAATAATGACACTCAATGTTGGGGCAATGTCGGTACACATGATTAGCATTCGAACAATGGCGATATCTAACAGACTTATCTGATCGAGTATCTTTCAGAGCATTCTTACAAGGAAACACTAGAAGAAAAGAAGAAACAACCATAACATAATTAGTAGTAGGAGATCAAAGCATAGAAATGCAAGTAGCCTCAAAAGAGATCTCCTTCATAGTTATGTCTAACGAAGCTAGTGAATGACGACAGAGCAATGATCCACGAATGAACTCGTACTCACAACCAAGCTTCATTAGTAGCTGAATGACCCTAAAGTGTTTCTCATTAATATTGGCCTCGTCAATGCAATCCTAAAGTGACTAGATTGTAGAGAAGAAATCATCTATAGATTGCCCTGGCTCATATTTCAGTGCATATAACGAACGCAACAACTGATAGTGGCACATTACTCTAGTAGCCTATAATCGATCTTTTAGATAATCCCAATCTATCTTGGCGGTATCCATTCGCCAAAGCGGGATCTGGATATTCATAGATGACGTATTTCAAATCTAGGTAAGGATAGTATGATTCTTACTATCCCAGTCATCAATAGTCACACAATAATCGTCAATTTCTTTTGTAGTCAACGGAGTAGAGGAATATCCAATAGGTATAGTGAAGTCACTAGTGACATATCGCCATAACTTACCAATTAAAAAACTCTTCATAGATTCATACCAAAAAATCATAGTTGTCTCAAAACAACTAACCGTAATATCAATAGCTCCACACTATTCATATGGAGAGACATAAAGGAAGAATTCAAGGCAAAACAATACTAATAACTAGCTAAAAAAATATATCAAAAGATTCAGTATAGAAATAAGACTACTTAGAAAATCAGAAAGCAAGTAGACAATTTATAAAACCAAATCAAATCCAAAAATAAAAAATAGTCGAAATCAATATATGACCGCACTAGTGCGTCAATAATCGAAGCTGAACTGGATTGCGACGGATGATAACAAGATCGGATGGAGCGGCTCTGATACCATGTCAAAAATATTTTTATATTTTTATATAATTGATATTTTTTTACAGAGTTACAACGTATATATACAAGGTTTATCTTAGAGCCTAAGTTAGGATAACCTCTAAATGAAATGTAACCTTTTGATGGGATGGGCCACATAATATATTTTAAGAACCTCAATGATTTTAATAGTTTATTTTTAAAGGTCCATGAATGTCATAGACTCATAGTGGCCTATATAAATCCATGGTGTTACAAATGAGTTATGGATATTATCCCAAGTGCGGTAAGAAAATTCGTCATTTTCTCATAAATGAGAAATGGAGGTTGCATTATTTAAGAGTATTTGGTGGTTGGTTATATAAAAGAAGACTTCTAAGGTTTCATTATGTTTAGACACTAACAAGAAAAATAAAATATAATATGATTTTCACTAGTGGAATAAGAGTTATTAGCAATCTATATCAGCGACGACGTTGCTTAACTGTCGTTGATATTTTTTTATCAGCGACAGAAACCAAAGAACTGTCGCTTATAAAAAATATCAGCGACGACAAATTAATGTCGTCCTTGATAATTATTATCAGCGACGGTGTTGGTTATAAATGCCATCAGTACAAAAGAGAGGATTTTGCTTTTCTTGCAATATTTTGGATAGATTATCAATGACGACATTATGCTATCGTCGTCGCTGATAATTAGGTTTTCCCGCCACACGGAGATTAATCATGTTGCATTCTCCCTCTCTCCCTCTCTTCACTTGTGCTTTACCAGCATCCTACATCATCACTCTAGTTCGCCAGTTTCTACGTGTCTTTGCTTTCGCTCTTAAATCTCTGTACTGTCGTTCCTGAATCCTGATATTATATCACTCATCTCAGCTCAATGGCTGAGGGAAAGCTTGAAATTTCTGAAGATCTCATCCCGAAACATAGTGATCAACCTTGGACTAACAAAGGTACTCAGATACTCCTCTAAGTTGTTCATATTCCTTCAATTTTTGGTTACGAGTTTTATGTTTTCGGTCTTGATGCGTCTATATAGTTCTAACTTGGAAACTGGTCTAAGCAAGCATAGAAGTTCTTTGTTGTTTATGATATATGATTTTATTTTACAATTACAAAGAATGACCGATATGTTTGTTGTTAATTCATTTTATATGTGGAGTTTTAATACGGTTTCAAGCTCTAGGAATTTGTTTAGTAGTCAGGCTATATACAATTCATTTACACCGAGCAAATCAACAGATAACATTACAGGTGATTAATTAGAGTAGACAATGGTTTATTATAAGGTTTTTATTTTCATGAATTGTTCTTCCATGCTTTCTAAATCTTAGGGTTTAGGGTTTTTCATGCTTTCTAAATCTTAGGGTTTAGGGTTTAGGGTTTGGGTGAAATAGAATGTAATGATGGGTAATATAATTTTCTTTCTTCTACTATGACTGGAGATAGTAACAAACTCCTTGTAGATATTATAAAGGGTATTGCTCATCTTCCTCACAATAATATAAATTTAAACGATTTGAATCCTTGAGTGATTTTGGTTGATGGTGAGGTTATTTTTTTTCTTTTTCATAATTAAAAATTAATTCCATGATTCTAATGTTGAATTGGTTCATTTTCATACCTTGAATCAGAATATAAAAATCCTGAGGTTAACACCAGGATTTATAAAGACCAATTATTGTCGTTGTCTTCTAATGCTAACAAAGCCTACAGAAGGCTTGAGAATAGTGGTTTTAATGTAATGACTTCTCTATCGGAAATCATGGATTCATCTTCTAGTGCACATCCTTTCTACAATGACTTTGTACAACTTTCAGTTGATGGAAATTTGAATCTTCCAGATGATTCAATTGGTTTGTTTATTTCATCATTAGCATCTCAAAGTTGGAGAAACAACAACTTGCACAACTTGCGTTAGAACGAAACTAATGTCATTTAGTATCATTTGGTCAATCCTAAAAAGAGCTGGGACCGGAAGTAGACCTCCTATTAGTGGTGGTAATGTCTTGCCTAATATGATGGCCAATCATCCGTTTCCGTCTGAGTTTAGAGAATTAGGCATGGCTAACAGAAAAACAAGATGCTTTACGAGTGCATATCGCTATGATTATGTCTAAGATGCCCCCTCCTAATCAGTAGTATACATTGATTGATAATTTTGTATTTATACAATTTGAGATTTTTGCATTAATACAAATTTATTTTTATTTAGGACTGGTCTTTTTGTTAATCGTAGTTGAAAAAGATATGGAACAGGTTGCTCTTGACAAAAAATGTTCCAAAAACTCGAGAGCAAGGAATATCAGCGACAACGAATGGAGATCTACCGTCGCTGATATAGTTAACTATCAACAACGACATCAAATGATCCTCCATCACTGATATTGTTAATTATCAGCGACGACACTACGCCGTCGCTAAAAGTCATTGTCTTTCAACGATGGCGTTTTATTCGTTGTCACTTATATTTATTAGCTACGACATTAAGGTTTTTAGTGACGGTTTCTACCGTCACTAATTATATATTTTCCATTAATGTTTATCATTATATCACTAAAAAATTCCTAAATAGCGACGCATAATTACCGACATTTAATTGACGTCGGAAATATGCGCCGAATATTTTGATGGTTTAATTAAAAAAAACATGAATCGTTACAAATATTAATGAAGAAAGAAAAATTTGTTGTAAAAAACAAAAATATTTACTTATGATCAATCATCGTCGCTAAAATAAAAGATAAAATTCCGTAGAAAATTCATTAATGAATTCATACTATATTTTGGAATAAATTTACGACGAAAATAATTGAGCGTCGAATTTTTTTTAGTTAGCCAAAAAAACCGTATAAAAAATCTGGTATGGAAAATTTGTCGGAAATTTTCGAAGCTATTTTTGACTTTATGTTCACCTTTGTTTTTTACAATTATTTTCATCAAAATTTTCATCTCAAATGTCAATCGTATTAGGGCAGCAGCTTTCCATCTATTTGCACTCATTAACCAACAACAATGAGCACAGGCTAAAGCCTACCCTAATCAATTCCATTAGAGATGCCTTGGCCAGAGTTAGGGTCGCAGCCAATAAAAACGAGTGAAGCTTTGTTGGAGATTCATGTTAGTTTATGCATTCATTATGGATCCCAAGTTTAATAATAATTCTTGCTCCCATCTATTATTGAATTATCATAGACATAGTGGCCTTATCAACTTCTTTATCATGCGTTTCCATCTTTAACTCCTTCATAATTCTTGCATAGAAGTGCCAACATAGTTTCTTTTCCCAAAAACTCAGAAAGAAGCCTATAAACTCACAAACATTATATTAAACTACCCAAATGATGTAACTTATTATTTAATAGAGATAATTTTAAAAGCAATGATTTAACCTGCTTATATTGTCATCTTCTACTTGCAAAGTGTGCCAACAATATCCAAAACATGCTTTGATAATGGATGCTCGGAACCATGACTTCCATAATAAGTGTTTAATTGACACAAAATACTTGCATTTGTTAGCATTTTTGTCTTCAAAATAACAGAATATATATATATATATATAAATAAATACGATGTTACAACAAAAATGAACTATAATATACAGAAAATGAAATCATCAAAATACAATGTTGATTCGAGGCATGTGCTTAACACATTACCTTAAAATAGTTTCACTATTTCCCCTTGTGTTGGAACTTATCGCAGATGGTTGTCTCATAGTGTATACCGAATCTAGTAATGATTCAACACTGAAATCACTACGCAACGAACTTGACAAAGTACCTAAATCGATCAATAGATTTCAACGGAAATACGACGAGTCAAAAACTCGAAGAACAATCGATTGTGTGAAAACTCAAAAAATACTTGGTTGAGTGAAGAACTCGAATAACACTCAAGAAATAAAGAAAATATTTTCGAGTTCTAAAGAGATAATTTGATGAATGAAAATAATAAATATATAAAGAGTTCCAACATGAGGGGATATATATAGCTGGAAATTAAACCATCATAATAAATTCATTTATCAATTCATTGGTTGATAATTCATCCAATGGCTGTCATTCCTAAACTCTTGGTATTCAATCTTATCCATTGATATTCGATCTTATCCATCCGCATTAAATTTCACCAAAAATTCATATTTGAATTTGATACGAATTTATATTTATTTAGATTAAATTACATTTAATTTATTTATCATAATTCTCATTTCCATTTAATTAATGAAATTAATTAAAAAATCAATCAATCCCCCACTTTTTAAAAATTGAAAGATTAACTCGATGACAGATTTATTAGTTGAATCCTACATAGAATAGGTAGGTGTAACCCTTTGAACATTCCCTTAATCGAACGACGAAGAGCCATATGTATAATGGTACGTCTAGACATATACATCGTAGACATAATACCATTAGACAATTACTCTCTACTAGATTTATCTCAATTGATAACGTAAATTAAAAGATAATATTATGGATATGCTAACCAACGGTTTACATAGATTTAAATAGTTGAATACTACATATGATAGGTAAGTGTAACCCTTTGAACCTTCCCTTAATTGGATGAGCTAAGAGCCATATGTATAATGGTAAGTCTAGACATATACGTCGTGATATAATACAATTAGACAATTAATCTCTACTGAAATTATCTCAATTGATTATGTAAAATTAAAAGATAATATTGCGGATCCGCTAACCAAATGGTGAAATAGAGAGTTGATGTTAAAGTCCTCAAAAGAATGAGACTTAAGCCTACAATAAGTTAGTATGAAGGGAAACTCAACATATGATGACTATAGATCCTAAGAACTAGGTTCAATAGGACAACCTAATTGTACTAAATTTGGTAGATTCCTATGAGTGGAAAATTCTACGATAAAATAATATTTCGGGAAATGATAATCACACAGACTTTTAATGATTTTTTGTGAACAAATTGATCATCTATTTGAGAGAGAAGTGGGGCTGCTTTGAAATAATTGTATAACTCAGTTCTAGACCCTCTCACTAAACCAGACTGTCAAAACAAACACAATCATAAGAACTGACATGTATCAAAAATAATTATATGTGAAAGTGTGTAATTTCTTACACAAGAGACATAATAGTTTAAAGATATCGAGTATACTAATCGGCTAGACATATAGTTTCATAAGAGAATGTTCAAAGGGCCACACTTACCTATCATATTTTGGATTCAACTATTGAAGATTTTACCAAGTTAATATTTCAATTTCCATTAATGTGGGGGGATTATTTGAATAAAATTAATTTCATTAATTAAATGAAAATGATATTTGGGAAAATGAAATTCATACCAAATTCAAATGTGTATTAATGGTAAAATTTAATCTAAATGAAATTCACACCAAATTCTAATGTGAATTAATGGTGAAATTTAAACCAAATGAAATTCATACCAAATTCAAATATGAATTAAGGTGAAATTTAATCCAAATAAAATTCAAACCAAATTTAATGTGAATTTAGGTGAAATTCAATCCAAATGAAAATGAATTTGTTAATGCCTTTATGAAACAATTAACAAATGTTGTTACTTTCTATTGTAACTATAAAATACTTATTGATGAATGTAACTTGCAAGGATAATGAAAAGGCAAGCAATGATAACTATTCGATGGATAAATTAGTGGTAGTTGGATTAAATAATTGATTAATGGTTTTAGGGTTTAATTTTCAACTATATATATATCCCTTCACTCTAATTCTTTTATACACATCATTTGATTATTTTTCACTCTAGAATTCCAAAATTTTTGCATTATTTTTGTGAGCATTCTTTAAGTTCTTGACTCAACTAGTTCTCTTGAAACCCGGTGATTGTGATTCAAATATTTTTGTCTAGTTCGTTGTTGTAGTGATTTTTCTGTGCTAAACCATTGCAGGTTCCGTTGTACCTTAGGAAGTAGCCACCAATGAAACTCTCCAGTTCAAACAGGAGACGGTGTAACTATTTTAACAAACCAAGTAATCTTTGTCAATAAAACATACAAAGCTGAAACATTTTATTTTCTATTTGATAGGAGACACAATTCTTATGAATTTTGAAGTTAAAAATTCACCCCTCAAGTGCAAGATAAAATCATCCAAGGCATTCTTCTAAGAGTTTAGAAAGTGGATATTGGCTTCACTATTTGTAATTGTTTAGCCCAATATTTTAAGATCATACTCAAGTTATTACTTTTAATCTAGAGTTTGATTGCCTTACTTATGATGTTATTTGATATGCATAATAACATGGGGAGAGAGATAGACAATAGAAAGAAAGAAACAGATAGACTAATAATCAAGGAACCACATTTGGAAACATTTTTTTTATTTGAAGTAGGAAAACTAAACTTATATTTTCATTATTTGGATCAAAATAATTTTTTTTAAATGACATAATATTGTGTTGAAATAATTATGAGCATAGTCTTCTTCTTCTATTAAGTATGAATAATGACTTTTGAAGTATTTTGTTAAAATGAGTTTATTTAATGTGTCATTTTAAGTGGTGAAGTCTAAGTTTGAGCATAGAATTGGTAAATGTGAAATTTGAAAATGGATCTTCGAGATGATGGCTTGCTTTATACTACTTGTAGAACTCCAAAACAATTTTCTCTTTAAATTCTATCAAGTGTGATTTCAATAATAATTTTGGACAAAAACAATTTTTACAGGAAAATAGGAGAGCAAATTGATTATCGATGTACAACAAAAAATTTTCAGATGATCGAGGATTAACCAACGAGTTGTATTAAAGGGAACTAGTAAAAATAGGTCTTTTAACAAAAGTATAATCTCTCGGTAAAAGCCTTATATATGTCGGTAATACTCATTTGCCGACAAGTTTCCAGACTGTCGGCATCTGCCAGCATTGCTCTTGTCGGTAAAGGTATAGAGACATAAACAAACATATTTCATAACTGTCGATAGAGTTTATACCGAAAGGTTTGTAGATCTTTCGGCATATTTTTTTCTGAAAGATATGATTAGATCTATCGGCATTAATTATAAAATGACATTTTAACAAATATTGTATTTCTTCTAATTAGGCTGACAACAACTTGGATATATAAAAACCGAATAGGCTATTTAATATTTATTCAGATAAATAAAAAAAGATTTGGTAGAATCTTTCAGAAATACCTTTACCGAAAGATCTGTTGAATATCTTTTGGTAAACCCTTTACTGAAAGATTTCAATGAATCTTTCGGTATTACCTTTACCGAAAGATTTACCCTTTACCGAAAAATTTATGTAAAACTGTCGGAATTGTATAAATAGGTTTTTCTAGCAGATTTATGTTTATCTTTCGGGTTTTCTCTTTACAGATTTTTAATATTTTGTTTGTTTTTTACATAACCTTAACCTGTTAATTATCAGTCAAACAAAATTCATTACATTTTCCAAAATTATAAATCAATACGTATTACAAACACATGTACTAATCCAAAAACATAATACAACATGTATTTGTCTAAACACTATAAACTAATCCAAAAAATACATAATAAACGTACTAACTCGGAGGTGGTGGTTGATTTTATAACCTTGCTAATATTTCTGCAATCTGTTGTTGTGTTCTATATTTATTAACTTGAACTAGATCTTCGAGTTCATTGACCCGCGCCCGGAGCTGTTGGTTCTCCTCCCTTAGCGACGACCCTCCATGTTGAGAATTTCCGCTCCTTCGCCGATCACCGTGAAAGCGTGATGGCCGCTTGCCTGAACCCATACCCATCACCGTCCCGTATTGTTGGGGCCCGAAGACTCTCTCGGTCACCTCGAAGTCGGAGATATCGGGTGTGTCACTAATTACTTGCTCCATCTCCGCTTGTACATTTTAAAATATCATTATATAATTAAGCTATAATTTTATTAAATTTTCAATTAAACTTTAACTTACGATCTTCTCTTGTGACAGTTGGTCCGACGTTGGGGTCGGGTTGTCTTTGGTGACTCTCGAGGTTTGAGTCTTTCTGAACTTCTCTATAATAGTCGGTGGACGTCCGAGTTTAGCCTCCTGTTCAAATAAATTGTTCATCAGTAAATTAGTTACATTTATAATCAGCAAGTTTAATCGAATAGAATAATGTATATACCAGTTCTTCTTCCACTTGTGAAAATGGTTTACTACCCGTATGGTGGGAAAACCTCATTTTTTTCGGTTTCCAATATTGATTGAACTTTTTTTTTCTACATTTAAAATAAAATTATAGTTGAAACCGTCATCCGTACATATTTCTATTCTGAAATTTTATGTATCTTGAAACTCTTCGTGAAATATTGGTTTTTATAGTGGAACTCCCAATCTGCGTGATCATAGATTTGTGGGGGACGCGCAAGTACAGTTGCCTCATCTCCGTTATGAATCCGCATATAATCCCGACTCAAATCGGAGCGCCACCTATCCCATATTTGTTTGGCGTGTGCAATCTCGGTCTGTCTTAACATGTCTAAAGGGATATCTGTGCTTTTGAATGGATCCTGAAAAATGAAAACCAATAAATATTAAACTTCAATTAAAAGTTAATTAAATTCAAGTCCAATTTCTCACCGTCATGGCACGCCATAGTAAATCCAGTTGATCGGTACTCAAGGCCTTCCATTTAAGATGGCGATGTGAGATGAGTGCGGGGTCCCGCACTATCGACCCACATGTCTAGACCACATGCATCTAGCATCACCATCTGACCTCCCATCTATATCTCTAAATCTATGTGGAACCCTCGATCCATAGGGCCTTCTTGAAAGCTCGATATTTTGGTTACAACCTCGTCTCCGTGTGGAGGAAGAACCTGTTGTAGCAATTAATAATATATGGTCAAAATAAATATAAACAATAAATATTAGTGAAAAACTTACCGGTACTACTAGTGTCTAGAGTGGACTGATCATTCTCGACCTCACGCTGCTCTTGCTCAGTCTTCAGATTCTCTTGCTGCTGCAGCTCAGGCTCCGCATATGTACTCTCAATGAATTCCTCAAGATCATTATCCTATGTTTGGTGTCTTGGTGGGGCAGAAACTATTGGGACCAGATTGAACACATGGTCCCCTATCGGCTCCCTTGAATGCTCCCCCGACTCCCTGAAGACCGGGTGGTAAGGTCGTCAACCTGTGAAATGAGCCCCTTGAATGTCTTAATGAGTTTTCTTGGTGGCATGGTACGTACCTATTCACAAATATATTAGTACAAGCATATTGAAGTTTAAGGTAAAACATTAATCTAATCTTAATTATATATTTGTAAAACGTGGATTTATTTTTTCACAATCTTGCAACCGGGTCATGACGCCATATCAGGTGCGTAGAATACTTGTTTTGCTTGACTCGCCAAAATATAAGGTTTTTAGCTTTGTATTTTTAAAATCCGGTTGACATTTATACTTTCGAACTCATATTTATCCACTTTCACTCAACATTTTCCAGAATGTGCATCAAACCACTTACACTTGAAGAGAACAACCTATTTGTGAGAAAAATATTATACTTGGATTATGTTCGTTAAACCTCTGTAGTATGACAGAGTATCCGGTTCGTTGTTGCCTACAACAACAACTCCACTAGAGAACATATCATGTATAAAATCTTGCATATAATGTTCTTCTTTGACTGTATTATTCAAATTCGGGGGAGTATTGACTTCTCGCACAACATCATTCGAGTCATCGTCATGATTACCATCGTCATCATCATCGTCATCATCATCATCATCATTGTCATCATCATAAACCATGTTAGTAGTACTCCTCTTTTCTCCTTGACAATACCATAATTCATAATTCAGATTTATTCCATGAACAATGAGGTGAGTCTTCACATTGACTATATCCATAAAAGTCATGTTCAAGCATTTCACGCAAAGACATTTCACATTTTTTCGTCCTGTACTACTTACTACAAAATCTAGGAAGTGGTCAACTCCTTCCTCATATTTTGGATGATCTCTACGTAGGCTCATCCAAGTTTTGTCGGGTACTTCCATTAGATGAGTTTTCTTTAACCTAAATTATTATGTATCAATTACATGTTAGATCTTCTTTGTATCAGGCTTAATGTTTTAATTCAAATCAATTATATATACTTATAAACCATATATCAATCACAAGTATCTACAATAACTTCAATGTCATATACCTTTAATTCACCGAATTTCATACTAATTTCACCAAATTTCAACAAATTGAACTAATATTATACTAATTTTACCAAATTTTAGCCAAATTTCAGCAAATTGAACTAATAATAATACTAATTACAATATCACAATACATACTAATTTCAAGTTCAATATCACAATGAAAACTAGTCAACAAGGATTTCAAACTAATTTCACATAATTTCAGCCAAATATCACAATAACTTCATACTAATTTCACCACATTTCAGCCAATTAAACTGATAATCTTAATTACAATATCACAAAAACTTTCAAACTCAAATCCATTCATATTTTGAATACAAATCAAGAAACAAATAACCCTGAATCAAAAAAATAGCTAACCCTAAATAAACAAAACTAACCCCCAAATTTCATCCTAAATCAACCATCAACAAATAGATAACCTATATATATATATCAATAGAAATCCAAAAAATGAATAGAAATGGATTTACTTACCTGCAGATCGGAGAAGATGAAGAGATCGAAGAAGATGAAGAGGGGAGGCGGATCTACGGAGTTCTGACGAAGAGACGACGAGATCTGAGGAGTTCTGATGGAGGCGGCGGATCTTCGACATCTTCTACCTTCGATCTGCGGCTTCGGCAGAGCAAAGAACAACTTCGGAAGAGTTTCGGCGGAGAAGAATGGAGAAGAGAGAGAGCATAGGGGACGGAGTTCTGATGGAGGCGGCGGATCTGCAATGTCTTCTACCTTCGATCTGTGGCTTCGGCGGAGAAAAGAACAACTTCGGAGAAGTTTCGGCAGAGAAGATTGGAGAAGAGAAAGAGCGTAGGGGAGGGTTTCTGCCAAAAAAAATACAATATGAAGGGAAATATCGACAGATATTGTAAATCTGTTGGTATTGCCTCTTCCATAATGGGAGAGTTTTACACATATCTTTTGAGTTTGGTCTTCAATAACCCCAAAAAATCAAGTGCCTGGGAAGTGGGAAAACCCAGAAGATATATATAAATCTTTCGGTTTTACGCTTGAATACCAAAAGATTTAGTGTATATCTTTCGGTATTAGGCTCTTTTCAAATTTTTTTATTTTATCAGATTGAAGCATTATTATATTTTATCCTTCAGACCTACATACAATCCTATACTTCGTAATTATATAAAACCCCTACTCATACAAATATAAAATATAATCACTCATTCTAAGTATAATCCAACACAAACCTTATACATCCTACTATTATAATCAAACTCAAACCTATACTTGTAACTTCAATCACAATCCATATACTTGGAATATTGACTCACAATGGATATGTTTGAACAATTAAACAAGATTCATATACTTAGAAACCAAAACACAAACTGAAAAAGGGGAAAAAATTAGTGAAGAATGACTAACACCGAAAGATTTACTACAAAATTTTCAGTATCTACTAGCTAAGCCGAAATAAATACTTAAATCTTTCGGCTTTGGCCTTAGGTAACAAAAAAAAACTGCTAAGAAGTGGGAAAAACTAAGAGATGTAGATAAATCTTTCGGTTTTACACTTGACTACCGAAAGATATGAGGTAAATCTTTCGGTATTTGATATTTTCAAATTTATTATTTTTACCAGATTGAAGCATGATTATATTTTATCCTTAAAAACTTAAACACAATTATATACTTAGTAATTAAACCAAACCCCTACTCATATAAATATAAAACATACTCACTCATTCTAAGTATAATCAAACACAAACCTATATACATCTTTATATAATCAAACACAAACTTTAAAAATTCAATCACAATCCCCAAACTTGGAATATTGACTCACAATTGATATGTTTGGACAATTAAACAAGATTCATGTACTAAGAAACCAAAACAAAAATTGAAAAAGGGGAAAGAAATTAGGGAAAGTGACCAAAAGAGAAAAAATTACTACAAAACTTTCAGTATCTACTAGCTAAGACGAAAGATATACCTAAATCTTTCGACTTTGGCCTTAAATAACCAAAAAAACTGTTGGGAAGTGACCAAAGCCGAAAGATATAGTCTATATCTTTCGGTATATCCCTTAAAGAAAACTCAATACTTAGCCGTTTTTGAAATTCTTTTTGAAAGGGACCAAACCCGAAAGATATAGTCTATATCTTTCGGTATATTCCTTAAAGAAAACCCAATACTTAGCCATTTTTTGAATTTTTTGGAAGGGATCAAATCCGAAAGATATAGTCTATATCTTTCGGTATATCTCTTAAAGAAAACTCAATACTTAGCCGTTTTTTGAATTTCTTTTTGAAATGGATCAAACCCGAAAGATATAGTTTATATCTTTCGGTATATCCCTTAAAGAAAACCCAACACTTAGCTGTTTTTTAAAATATTTTAGAAGGGATAAAAGCCGAAAGATATAGTATATATCTTTCGGTATATTCCTTAAAGAAAATCCAACACTTAGCCGGTTTTTCTGAATTTTTTTGGAAGGGATCAAAGCCGTAAGATATAGTATATATCTTTTAGTATTGAACCTTCAAAAAAGACTATTTTTTAGATGGATTCAAAGTCGAAAGATATAGACTATATCTTTTGGTATTGTCTCTAAATACCGAAAAAAATGTAGAAACTGTCGGCATTTTTTCTCATTGGTGACAGTTTTCTTCTTTTCGGCACATATACCGACAAATATAAAAATCTGTCGAAATTTTTTTTCGGTAAACCCCATTTTTTTACTAGTGGGGTAGAAGAGTTTATTCGAGTTTCTATGCATAATGCTAACGGTATGAATGGATGAAATATATTGTGTCTATGAAGAAAATGTGGAAATCGTAAATTTCAAGATTTAGAAACCTGTAGAAAGTTATTTTTATCGTAGTGATTTCATTGAGAATTATCATACACGGGGAACCATCAACTCATTTTGTACATTTTTCAGATGAAATTAATGTTTAACCAAATTTGAGTGTTGACAACAATAATTCGTACTATATAATGGTTTTAATGATGCAGCTAGTTATGATCTGCCAATACAAAGTGAAGGTGCAAGTTCTTCTTCCAATGTTCGCTAGATAAGCCCAATTTTTTTTTGTTAATGCCTTTCTTTACTCGGCACAATTTCCTTTTTTTTAGTATATAAAAGTAATTTTCTGATCCATTCCTTAACCCGCCCAAATTGGCAATTTGGGTTTTCACATTTTCCAAACACACTAGTTAGTGAACCATGTTATACTATGAATAGTGTGAAGTTCCATTGTCCGGCTAAAGTTTATCTTTAATAACTAAATTCTCAACCATAAATGCCTAGGTGAATGGGCAGTTGCTAAGCATCCTGTATCGGTATTAGTGAACCGATAGTTGACATTGGAAACCACGATCAATTAACCACAACTAAAGATTAGGTTTTAGTAAAACACGGTCTTATTTGTACCTCAAGTGATGAAAGTTAAAAGTAAGGCCATAATTGTGGTAATTTCCTAAAAAAGTAAGAGTTGATTGAAACAATTGAGACACATTAATACATTCATTTTGATTTGCTTGTTTTCTCTTACCTTAGCTATCTTGATGTTTAAGATATACACTAAATATGTCTTTCTTAGGAATTTAAATAAAAGTTATGGACATATTAAAGAAAATCCAGAACCTCCATAAAAGTGAAGATATACACTATAAATATTTATGGACATTTTAAAGAAAATCTAGAACCTCCATAATAAACATAAACCCCCTAATCCTTTTTTCTTTTAATTTATTTTCATATTATTACTTGTTTTAAAAATATATAAACAATATAAAATATATTTATATATATATTTCAAAATTAGTGAAAAATAAGAAAGACAAATAATTGATGGAGAAAAAAGAGAAAGATGAATAATAATGAAAAAAAAACATAATATATATATATGTGTCTTTTTAGAATTTATTGCATAACGTCAACCCATTTGCTGGCTTATTGGATTCAAATCTTGGATTGAGTTCTATATATATATATATTTATTAATTATGGACAATCTCTAGATCTTCCTGGACCTCCATAATAAAAATAAACCCCCCAATCACTTTTCCTATTAAGAAAACTTGGAATTCTTAAGTCATAACATTTAGGCTTTGCGACCGTTTGTGTAAGAGACCAGTCAGGACTACTCCATTTGTGTAACCTCTTCATGACTTGAAGATTGCGGACATGACTAGCTCTCGTACCTTTCACAGGAAATTGACCATTGCCCATCTCAGTAGTCGTGTGCTCACCTGAATCATCTTTGTAATACACTTCTCCGCCCCATAAAATTTTGTCCACGGTTGAATTTAAAGCGTTGAAATAAAGGTTGAAAATTATACGTGGCCAGTATCCTATAAATTCGTCGTCCACTTGCAGCCACCAGTTTCCTGTTTCAGAGTCCTGCATGTCATTGTCACGTCAAATTTTGTTAAATAACAACTCATTTTCCAATAATGACATACACTTAAAAGGAATACGAGGACACGATATTTCAAACCTTGAAGACAGAAACTTTTATCTCGCTGGAAATCGATAGGGGAGAGCCGACAGCAAAAGTCCGGCTTGTTTGCACGAAGCCTTCGCATAAGAGATTATAACATCCTGTTCTGTTATAGCGATCACTCTGCATTGCAACGTGAACTAGCTAGGTTACTAATTAAACAAATTGACAACAAACATTATGTTGAATAATAATCTTATAAAAACACCCATTATGTATGTTGGAAGAGTATAGAGAGAACTAACTCACTGTCCAATATATAAAAAACCTTGTTTGATGGTCTCCAAACAATAAGGGATGGACCTAACAAAATTAAATAAATATAATGATTAAAACTTATACATATATATATAAATAATTAAAATGTTCAATTGAGTTTTGTACTTACTGTCCAACCGGCTTCAATAGCGTTTAAACGTTGTGTGTCCATCGCAGTTATGAGCCAAATTTGCGCTAAACTGAAATCATTTTGCTGAGTTCGAGGATTCGGAACACTGAATTTTGCAGAAGCTCCTAAGTATGCTCCTTCCTTATCCCGTACCACCGCATGCTAACATTTTAATTTGTTACAAATTATTTTTAAAAAAAAAACATAATTTAAAATGTAATGAACATAATCATACATCACGATTCTTATTGTCTCCGACTTTGATGGCTGAAAGTGGCTTCTGAAATGTCTTAGTTTGACGTCGAAGGGATCTTATAATAGGGACGGTTTGAAATGGGCATTCTCCATTTTTATGCCAGTCCTGGACAAGCTTATTCTTGGTGAAAGAGTTATCCCTTTTCATCTATATATATATATATATATATATAAAAAGATTAGTTAAATAGCTTAATCTTATAATATAATTAAAATTAGAATTCAGATTACAAAAATCAAGAATTTAGGAAATATTTCCAAAGGGTACTTATGTGGTATATTGTACCTGTTTCTCCAAGTTAAGATTGAGTTGCGAGCCCTTAATCAATGGATTATCGAAACTGATTTGTTTGTAGATACTAACACAATCGATAATATCTCCGTAGTCACTCTGCATACACCATAATTTTTTGTTTTTTTTTTATAACCTTAATGTTGAAATTGAAAAGAAATAAATGATGACGGTGATGGTGATTACCATGATTGTTTTAACTGTTCCTTTGGGTTTTGACAAGTCAATAACTGTTGTAGTGGCCTCTATAAATCCATGGTGTAACAAATGGGCTATGGCTATTATCCCAAATGCAGAGATCAATGCAAGAAAATTCATCATTTTTAAAAATGCATTCAAGGAGGATTCATTCTTTGAGAGTCATTGGTGGTGGGGTTATATAAGACTTCTAGAGCTTCCTTATGTTTAAATCTATTAATTGTAAGAAAAAAAAATATAGACCTAATCCCATGGTGTTTAGGCATTAATTATACACTTCTTTTAAAATAAATTAATTGCATCATAATAAAATATAATTTAATCCCATGGAAGTACATTTTTTTCCTTTTGTTTTAAAAAAAATGTATAATTTATAAAATTTATATTAAATTCACAACCATTAGACTAATAAAATTTTATATTTTAAATTCCACTAGAAAATTTTCCGAGCGATGCACACACGAATAAAAATATAAACAAAATAAATTAAAAAATTATAATAATATTTATTCAATGTTTAAAATTCTTAATAAATCACGAATAATATATTAAAATAAAAAATATAACGCTCTTATTTCACATTTTATTCACTTCGGTAAAATAATTTATTTTTTCACATGTTTTTTCACATATTTTTTTTCAAATGAATCTCTCATCTCGTGACTTTACACTTTCACTTTGTCAATCAAATATTTGATTCATATTTTTTAATAATTAGCACTGTGACCTCACACTTTGATCAATTAAATATTTAATTCATATTTGTTTAACCACTTTCAAATGATATCGGTCTATTATCTCTCTGCAAACCACATCTCAATCACACTTGGTAAAAGGTTGTACTTGTTTTGTTAGGTTGCAAGTTCGAAACATACAAATAGCATTTTTAATTTTATTTTTAACCGTTTTAAGTTTATGGGCAGGTCAACCCACAATCCGACCCAAGTATCCATTAATCTCGCATATATATCCAAATTAATCACAGTTCTCGACCCGGAAATGCGGACACTTTAAAAATTAAGCATGATTGTATATATATAGATTAATTAGTTACAAATTTGAACTTTTATTGTTAAAATGTCTCGCATTCAACAAATTTTGTTTTGAATTTTAAATATAAAGTGTTGTTAGCCTAGTTGGTTAAAGGGTTGTACTTGTTTTGTTAGATTGCAATCGAAACATAAAAATAGCATTTTTAATTTTATTTTTAATCGTTTTAAGTTTATGGGCGGGTCATCCAACAATCCGACCCAAGTATTCATTTACTCTCACATATATATCCAAATTAACCACAGTTCTCGACCCGACAATCCGAACACTTTAAAAATTAAGCATCGTTATATATATAGATTAGTTAGTTAAAAATTGAACTTTTATTGTTAAAATGTCTCGCGTTCATCAAATTTGATGTTGACTCTTAAATATAAAGTGTTGTTAGCCTAGTTGTTTAAAGGTTGTACTTGTTTTGTTAGGTTGCAAGTTCGAAACATACAAATATCATTTTTCATTTTATTTTTAACTATTTTATGTTTATGGGCGGGTCAACCCACAATCCGACCCAAATATCAATTTACTCTCACATATATTCAAATTATCACAACTCTCGACCCGCAATCCAGACACTTTAAAAATTAAGCATAATTATATATATATATTAGTTAGTTAAAAATTTAAACTTTTGTTGTTAAAATGTCTTGCGTTCATCAAATTTGGCGTTGAATCTTAAATATAAAGTGTTGTTAGCCAAGTTGGTTAAATGGTTGTACTTGTTTTGTTAGGTTGCAAGTCTGAAACATACAAATAGCATTTTTAATTTTATTTTTAACTATTTTAAGTTTATGGGCGGGTCAACTCACAATCCGATCTAAATATTCATTACTCTCACATATATATATATCCAAATTAACTACAGCTCTCGAACTGGTAATCCGGACACTTTAAAAATTAAGCATCATTATATATATATATATATATATATATACCAAATTAGATAAACGCGGTTTGATCTGCCCATAAATTTAAAACAGTTTAAAATAAAATTTAAAATGCTATCATATTTTTAGCGTAATTTTTTTCATAATTTTTTATATCATTACTCGTACAAATGAAGGAACTATTTGCTAGTTTTAATAAATTATAAAGGGATAAATTTTATTTTTATTTTCAAAAATAAGATTTACATTCATGGAACTTTAAAAAAAATTAAGATACACATAATTTTATATAAATATAAAGTAGCAGAGTCTCAAACAAACATATCGTATATATTAGAGTTCAATGTCATATAATAATATATTTATAAAATATTATAAAAATATAATAATTATATTAATTTATTTATAAATTTAATATAAAGTCTATATATTAGATAAATGGTGTTATTTAATAAATACATTTAATATAATATCTTTATATTTTAACATTAGTGTCAAGTTTTCATTTTTAAGCACATATAGTCTAGTTTTTTTTTTTCTTTCTTTATCAATGATTATTTTAGCTATATATGAAATACTCTATATTTTATTATTATATATCGGTTTCAGTAATTATTTTTCTTTTAGGATATTTGGTTGATATTTTTATTTTATTCTGTTATTATAGACTTACAATTTTTTTTTTCCAGTTATTGTTTCAACTAAGGGTGAAAAAATTATCAAAATTATCATTATATAGAAAATATCGTACCGTAAAATATCGAAAATATCAAATTTTTTGGTACACCAAAAAAATATAAAAAATGATACCAATACCGAAATTATTGTTAAGATAAAGGTACGAGATTTTTCAAAATTTCGGTATATCGATATATAATATTTATAAATTATATATATATAATAATTATAAGGAAATAAATAATTATTAATTAAATTTTAAATAATTATACTTTAATTTCTATTTTAGAAAATATATCAAATGCATGAAATTTTTAGTAAGATCAAAAGTTTATTAAAGAATTAACCAATTTTACTAAATTTATTTTCTTATCCGGACATATTTTAATAGATTTTATGTTAATTCAATTATAAAAATATATTTTTTCAAAGTAAAAATAAAAAATAATTATATTGTAATATTATTACATATATGCAATTCATATACATATATTAAGCTAATTTTATTTCACGATAATATTTTTTTTATTCAAAATATATTCAATGCATTCTAATATATTGTCAAGTTCATCTCAAATACAAAACACAATGAAATTTGAGACACAAGAGTTCACGACTCGAAAGAGAGTAAGAATAACTTCAAAACTAAAACTCTTTGTAACTCCTAAATAGAATAGAAGTATATTCTAGAACTATGAAAAGAAGACAAGTTGACGAAAGAATACATCAATCGAGATATACAAATACTATAAAGTTGAGATTTCTGACATTTTAGGAAGTACTAGAGGGTTGAAAATCACTTATTAAAAATATGTAAGTTGAGTCGGCTCTACGAAACAAGTGAGAGTGGTAAAAGTCAAATCATATCAATGAACGAGACGATAGGGCAAGAAAGGGTTTTGTTCCACACACTTTTAAGCCAAAAAAATATTGTGAATAAAATTAATAGTACGTTCTTTAGGTATGAAGGTTATACACCGATACTATACCAAAATCAAGATATATCGAAATTAATGTACGATAATCGTATGAATTTTTCTATATCGAAACTTTTTGTAAGATATAAGGTATGAATAAAAAGTTAAGGTATACCGTACCGACCCGCCCCTAATTTCACACTAACATTCAATGTCTATGAGATTCTACATTCTATTTTGATTTATTTAGTCCTCCCGTTATTTGATAGATCTCAATACTCACGAGTAACTTCATATTCTTTTATATTGTTATTTCATCACACACTAGTAAAAAAGGTGTTTTTAACGGCAAAATTTTACGACGGTATTTAAAACCGTAATTAATACCTTGTTTTTAACTGTGGTATATAAAACCGCCTTTAAAAGTCTTACATTTAACTACGGTATATAAAACCGCCTTTAAAAGTCTTACATTTAACTGTGATATATAAAAACCGTAGTTAAAAATCTTATCTTCAACTGCGGTTTTTTATACCGTAGTTAAAGTCTTATCTCTAACTGTGGTTTTTTGTTTTTTATACCTCAGTTAAAATCTTACGCTTAACTGCGTTATATAGATCCACATTTAAAAGTCTTATATTATTATAAATCATAAAAAAAATTATTAATAAATTTTAATTTTTATTATTTTAAAAATTAATTGAGATAAGTTTAAAAAGAGAATATTAGATAAGTTACTTAAAATATATATACTTGTAAAATATTATTTTTACATTATTTTATCAATAAACATACCTTACATTAATTAATAATAAAAAAAAAATAATAAAATATTATATTGAGACTTTATATTTATATATAGTTTTATATCCTGCCCACTTGATTTATTTTATAAATAATTCTAAAAATAATATTAAATCTTATTAATATTTTTCTCTCTCATAATTAATGACTAATTAAATAATAGACTAATTTATTACTAATTACATATAAAATAATATATATATATATATTAAGATAAAGTATTTATTATTTTTTAACCCTTATAATTTAGTATGCACTATTATATTTTTTAAGTCAAATAAATTTTAAAAATATAGAAAACTAGTTTTTTTTATTTATATTATTAAAATATGTTTAATGAAGATTTGATATTGTCAAAACTATTTTTTATTAATTAATGGAGATAAATTGTTATCAAATATTTACTTAGAATTTTTGTTATATTATTTTTTAAACTTATATTCTAATTAAATTCATAAAATAATGTAATAAATATATATATATATATATATTAACAAATATTAAGACTTTTAAACCGTAATGTAATTACAAGTATATGCTGATATATTTATTAATTAAAATGAAATATTGAAAAAATATTATATATATATATATATATTATATATACGATGAAAGAGAATGATTTGAAGTTGAAAAAAATGAAAGGGTGTGAGGAAAATAAAAAATAGAAGAAAGAAAGTTATTTAGTTTTTTCAACCAATTAACACGTCATTTCCTCCCCTAAGTTCCCTCCCAATCATCTCATATATATATATATATTTTTTTTTTCTTTTATAAAAATAAGTTAAAAATAAATATTAATTTAATTTTAAAAAACTAAATAAGATTATTTCTATACATTATCTTAGAAATTTAATTTAAATATAAGTTTAAAGAAGTTACTTTGTCAATAATTATATATAATTATAAATTAAAATATTAACCTATTATATAGATTAAATTTAAATTAAATTTAGTTTCATAATTTTATATACATTTAGTTTATAAATAATACTAAAAATAATATTAAATCTTATTAATATTTTTTTCTTTCACTAATTTAATAGACTAATTCATCACTAATTATTTTATAAAATAAAATTCAAAATAATAAAAAAATCTAGTTTATAAGTTTATATTTATATATAACAAATGTCTTATACAAAGTTATTTGTTATGTGAATCACAATTATATAAAGATTTTAAATATTTTTTTTATTTAAGATTGGTTAATGTAATTATCACAATTAATGGTAAATAATTTAATCACATTTACAACTATTATATCTAAATTTCAAATAATAATATATATATATATTATATTTATTTTAATTGAAGATAAACATTTTATCATTTTAATCAAAATTTATATATTAAGATAAATTATTTATCATTTTTGTATAAACCTTTATATAATTTGATATTCATTATTATCTTTAAGTGAAATAAATTCTAAAAATATGAATAGTCATTTTTATTTCATTTAGATTCTTAAAATATGTTTAATGAAGATTTGATATTGTCAAGATTATTTTTTTTTTATTAATTAATGGAGATAAATTGTTATCAATTATTTACTTAGCATTTTGTTGTATTATTTTTTTAACTTATATTTTAATTAAATTCTTGAAATAATATAATAAATATATATATACTAATTAACATTATTATGACTTTAAACCCTAATGAAATTAGTTATAACCACTAATATATTTATTATTATAAAATATATATAGTGATTGATTCAATAATTATATATTATTATAAATTTAAATATTAAACTATTATATCGATAAAAATATTTAGTTTCATAATTTTATATATATTTAGTTTATAAATAATGCTAAAAATAATATTAAATCTTATTAATATTTAATTACTAATTAAATAATAAATTAAATAATAGACTAATTCATCTCAAATTAATTCATAAAATTAAATTTTAATTAATAACAAAAGTCTAATTTTTAACTTTATATTTATATAGATAACAAACGTCATAAAAACTAAGTAATTTGTACCGTTCATCACAATTACATAAATATTTTTATTTTTTTTATTTAAGATTAATTTTATATGAAATAATTTAATCATATTTATAAATAATATATCTAAATTTCAAATAATATATATATATATATATATATATATATATATATATATAATATTCATATATTTTAATTAAAGATAAACTCTCTATCATTTTAGTCAAAATTTATATCTAAATTACTTTTATAAAATTATATATATATATATATATATTAAAATAAACTCTTTATCATTTTTGTGTAAACTTTTATAATTTGATATATATATTATGATACTCTTTATCAAATAAATTTTAAAAATATGGAAGACTAGTCATTTTTATCTCATTTATATTCCTAAAATATTTTAATGAAGATTTGATCATTTCAATGACTATTTTCTTATTAATTAATGGAGATAAATTATCATCAATTATTTATTTAGCATTTTTGTTATATTTGTTTTTGAATTTAGTTTAAACTCAAAGGTATTTGAAATTGTAATTTGTTTAATTATTAATAATATTTTTTGTATTTTAATTTATTAATTTTAAAATACAATAAAAATATTTTTGGTTTTTAAATAATGAAAATTAAAAAAAATAAAAACTAATTAAGAAAGTGTGTGAAAGTATTTTTTTATTTTATTTCTAATTTATGTTTAGATAAATAGTTAGATCTGGTAATCATATGTAATAGTAAAAGCGACAGAAAAATATAAACTTTTTAATACGAGAATATAAATATTTCTTATAAAAAATTATTGTTTATAAAATTTATAATTATATATCAGTTTTAATTAATATTAGTGTTTATTTTTTTTATAATATTTGTACTTTATAAAATAAAATTTGCAATTTTTAAATATGAATAAAAAAATATAAGAATTTAATTAAAAAATGAAATGCATATAATATCTTTAAATTATATAATATGTAAATTTATAAATATAATTGAGAATTATTGTATTTAATATTATGTTATTTTTAATTATATAAAATAATAAAAATATTAAGGAATTAAGGGTTATTTAATCCACTTCACCCAGTCCTCCATTTTCTTCTCCACGGTTTCATCTTCCTCTTTTTGTGGAGTTTCAACCTACTCTAGTTGATCGAGCACTATCTAAATTCCTATTCTCTGACATTATCTATATTCCCTATTATCTTTCTAGCGCTTCACCTTATTCGATACGATACATTTGAAGAAGATTTTTGCATTTTTTTTTCATCTGTCTCCCTGGTACTTTTGAAGAAGATTTCTGTATTGTAAGTATAGTACTTTTGAAGAAGATTTCTGTATTGTAAGTATAGTACTTTGGTACATTTGAACATTTGAAGAAGATTTCTGCATTGTAAGTATAGTATTTTTGTTTCATCGGCAAGGTCCTCCATCTTGTAGATAATGATTATTTGTAAGTTTGTAAAGATGCATTTATTAAGTTGTGTTATGGTGTATTAATAGAAGCATGAAAGAAATTTGGTCATTGAATATAATTAACTTTATTTATGAATTTTAGGTTATCAAAATGTGGTTGTCATTGATATAAATTTGAAAAAACTAATGAAGGTTCTAAATTTATTTCCTCATTTTTCTCCATGATTTTATTTAAGTGATAGTGATCTCTTTTGAAACAAGGACGTCCACAATTTAAGACAAGGACAAATAGATGAAACAATAAAATTTCTTTCAGGAAAATTTGCAGCGCCACATTAGTATGTTAGTATGAATTCTCTCTTCCAATTAATTTATCAAATGTAATTTATATCAATTTATTTAATATAGGAAATATTTTACTTAGTTCTTGCTTGTTAAAAGAGAGTAAAAAAGTGTAATTTGTTACTAATTGATAAATTTGTATTTGAATCTTTTATAGGTAGGGAGAAGGAAGAAAAGGAAGAGGGAGAAGAAGAAAAGTTGTTTCAAATTTTGGAATTTGATCATTTTTATTGATATAATAATGTTTATTTTGTATGACTTTAAATACTATATAATTATATTTTGATGTAATTATATTTGGATATAATTATATTTTTAGGTAATATTATAATATAAAAATGGAGTGTTAATTATATAATATTATTTTGAATGATTTTGATTGTTGTCAATTGACTATTAACTACACTTATAACTATCAGCTATTTTTAAACTCTAATTAGTAATTAGAGACAATTATTTGTGGTAAAAATATTGTTTTTATATAGTCAACTAACTCTTAACTTATGAACAATATTAATTGTGGTTATTAAACATAAGTTAAAAGACTATTACTTACGTTAAAAATATCGCATTTATATATAGTCAACTAACTATTAACTACGGTTTTGTACCGCCTTTATAGCCACTATTAACTGTGGTTTTTAAACCGCAGTTAGAAACTATTACTTGCGGTAAAAATCCCGCCTTTATAAGAAAACAATTTATTACGGTTTTAGGAACCGCAATTAGAGACTATTAACTGCGGTCTTATAAACCGCAGTTAGAGACTATTAACTGTGGTTTTATAAACCGTAGTTAAAAGTTAGTATCTGCGGTAAATTTACTGCCCTTAATTGTCAAAATCTCTTTAACGGCGGAACTATTAACGGCGGTTGACTACGGTAATTTTACCGCCATAATTGTCTTTTAGCAGCGGTAAATTATACAATAACGGCGGTAAAAACCGCCCTTAAATGTTACTTTTTTACTAGTGACAACATTTAATGCAGATAAGATTTTACATTCTTCGTTGATTTATTAGTAAATACACTATTATCTTGTCCCATTTTTTTTTTTTTTTGATGAATCTCAACCCTCACGAGTTTATCCAGTTTGAAAAACATAAAACTATCATTTCACACTCTCGTCTTCAACATCGAATTGTCAAAGTCTATATATTATACATAAATTTTTATCTAACACAAAATGAATTGCATCATAAAAAACAATCTAATCCTTTTGGAAGGACATTTCTTTTTATTTTTTTAAAAATAAATTACGATTTACATAATTTTATATAAATTATAAAGAGATAGAATGTTCTTTTGTTTTCAAAATAAAAATTAAATTCATTGAATATTTTTTTTTAAATAAAATTAAAATTTACATAATTTTATATAGATTATAAAGGAATGAAAAAAGTAGCACAATATTCTAAGAAAATGAAAACTCAAACAAACATGAGAACACGACAAATAATTTTTTTTTGTAATAAGAATATAAGTGAAATAAAAAGTATTTTATAAGACTATATCACATACAGTCCATTAGCTTTGATGGTTAGATTGTCTTATTCTTCACCAAGAATTCAATTATTTAAAGTATTAAATTATTTCTCCAATCTTAATAATTATAATTTCAACTCATAACATGTTTGCATCTCCATCTAACAATTTTCATTTATAACTCTAATATATTTATAATTAATAATAATTTCAATTATATATAAAATCAGCTCTAAAATAGAATAATTATTTTTTTTAGATTTTGTTTTATGTTATTTTCATTTAAAACTGACACCAATTCTTTTTTTCAATCCTCATGAACTTGAACTCTAAATCTTTTAGATTATAGTCTCACCAACCAGATTATTAGATCACCTAATAAAAACACTTAAGAGTCTACAACCAATGGCCGAACTAGGTATGATCCTCTTTTCCTGATAATCGAGATCCTGGTCGTCGATATTTTATGGTATATCTATTGGCGCAAGCCTAAGAGCTGTATTAAATATTATAAATATTATAATTATATTATTTTAGTTATATATGAATTTAATGTAATGTGTATATATTATATATAAATTATGTAATTCAATAGATACTATTTAATACAATATATTTATATTATAACATGATATTAGTGTCAATTTTTTTTTTATTTATAGAGCACACAACATCATAATTTAGTTTTATGTTGACTCCATCAATGGTTATTTTAGTTATTTATGGAGGCTCTAAATTTTTAATAATTTATTATTATATTTTTTTTACAATAATTATTTTTCTTTTTTATATTTTTGTTGATGTTTTTATTTTGTTCAATTATCATAGACTTGTAATTTTTTTAGTTGTTGTTTCACCCTAACATTCAATGTTAATGAGATTCTACATTTTTCGCTAGTCTATTTAGTCAATACACGTACATTCATTCCGTTGTTGGATAGATCTCAACACTCACGAGTAACTTATAGTTTATTTTTTGTTATTTCACCCCAAATTTAATATCAATAAGAAATCACCTGCTTCGTTGATTTATTAGTAGGCACATTATCATCCTGTTGTTTAATGAATCTCAACACTCACGAGGTAATCCAATTCGATGAACATAACATTATCATTTCACAATCTAACCACATTATGAAAAAGTAACTACCAATTAACATGATCATATGTTTTTCGTCATCAAGTTTAAAAAAAACTTACCTATCGTCTTTGAAGTTCACCGAATCAATACACTCATTGACGATTAAATATACTTATTTTTAACTTCCCAAATTAATATTTTTTTAAATAATAATTCTGAGCATATAAAAATATTTTTATAAAATGATATACGGGCTTATTGTACATGAATTAAAAATAATTATTTAATGATAATTGGGGTAATTAAAATAACTTAATGTTCTTGTTTTTAATATTATTATTTTATTTTTGGTAGGTGTGTTGGAAAAATTAAAAAACAAAAAGAAAGAATAAAAAAGCCAAGTGTTATTCCAGCTGCCACTTAGGAGGCAGCAAATTAAATATGGACGTGGATCTCCATCAAGGCAATTGGATGAGAAGATTGTCTAGGCCTTTGGATCATCCTCACTTGGTCCAAGCCTTAAACTGAAAGTCGAGGTCTTGAAATAGGCTTTACTCCTACTTTGTTTCCTTTTACTTTCCAACCTTATTTAATGTCTTGAACCAATTAACAAAAATTCAAAAAAAAAATATTTAAAATAATATATTTAACTAAAATAATTTTCTTATTTCATTTTGGGTACGTTTGGTTTAAATTTTAAATATATAATTTTATTTTGTCCACAAATGGACTATAAAAATCTAAAAAATTTCAAGTTGCTTTATTTATATTTATAAAATTAATTTGTGAACATAATAAATTCTTAATTGTTTTTTCCAATACTTTTCTCATTTTTTCTAATGTTCAAGTTATTCATTTATTTAAATGTGAATAATTATTATTATCCTTAAAGTATTATTGCACTAAATAATTACTACTATCTTTAATTTAGTCTCAGGTATAAAAGTTAGATATTCGATGGAAATTAACAAATAAAAATATTAAAATAAGTGTAATTTTTTTTAAAACATGGCCAAATATAAAAAGTGTAAACAATTTCTAAGGAAATTTTAAAAATAGCGTTAATGCCCTTTTCCACGTATAACCAATCATCGAACCCTAATAAAAATCTATTTTCTTATGGCATTATTATTTAAATGCCAAAATATGTCTTTCCCTAATTTTGTGGGAAAATTTGGTGACGACTTTAAAGTCACAAACTAGTTGTAACAAATTTCTTGATTAAATTAAATTTAATTTATTTCAAAAATTCGAAAACTATAATTTTTGGGTAGACATTTTTATGCATACAATTTTCTAGCTACAACACTGTTGAAAAAAATTGATGCTTAGTTTGAAATGATATTTTGGTTATCCATTTCAAAAAATATATTTACATTTAAAGGGTACTTAAGATCCAATTTTTTGTCGTGCATGAGCTTAATGAGCTTGTTTATGTTTGGATAGTATATAGGGTACGTTATGCGCCATCTATACAAATATTGATTTTCATGTTGAGATTCGTGAATGAGGGATGACGATCTGTCCTTTTTTTGCGTGATTTTTTTGCGTGATGTTGCATGAAATTTAAACATAGAATAAAACTCAAGGCTAACTATTTCTTCCACTTAGTGAGGTCCCTTCGTAATAGGTGAGGGGATCATGAGAGGCAGCGAGAGAGTTATCCCAATTAAGACCACCTCCCTACATTGGAAGCCTTCAGATTCCCTAGTCGGTGGAACAAGTCTCTCTTACCTTGAAATTCATAAACGAGACATCTTTGACCACTTGTTGTCACTAGAATTGTTGACTCGTCATGCCCGAGCAACATAACCACGTCAGAAAGCTTATTATGTGTCTACTATATATATATTAATTACATGCATATAGATGAGATAGACGTCCAAGAGTACATTCTAAAATCCATTTCAAAACAAAAATAAAAATAAAAACGCATAACATAACAAGTTGCTCGTCTTTGAGTTTTTGTAATGCAAATCACGATATATACTAGATTGTTAGCCAAGTAGACTTGGAGGTTCAAGAAGGCCAACTATGAGGGAACCAAAATCGCTCAAAAAGACTAATTTTTCGACGAACATCACGAAGGAAGTAACGTAGAAGTAGGCCAGAGCAAAATGATGAAGGAGCAGACGAGCGACAAAAGATCTAGACTATAGTCATTTGTCGTCTCCAATGTAATTTTCCTTTTGAGTGAATTGTAAGGTATATGTTTTTGATTATAATGATTATCCCACACCGAAATAAAATACCTTGTTTCTTGAATAAAAAATAATGAATTGAAAATTGAGCGCCTACTACATTTAGGACATATATGTGCATAAGGGTGACATTGTTTGTCCACTTATTTTATTTAACTCATTTGTTTTGATGACTATGTAGACTTAACATTTTTTTCATGGGCCAAATACTAGATTCGACTATCGGTCGTTTCATAAGCAAAATGGTTGAAGGAAAACTAACATCTTAGTCCACTTTACTTATTGTTCTACACCGAGTGTCAAAGAACATACCACATCAAAAACTATCTATGGGACTCAAGTACACGATCTAAACGAAAAGTTGTTATTACATGAAGTAATTGCTTAATCCACCCCTAGTTAGACGAACCCTTTGTATGGGGCCACTAGCCAACTGACTAATCCCTCTAAACCAACCACTTTGGTCATTCGCCCACAATATGACTAATCCCTCTAAACCAACCACTTTGGTCATTCGCCCACAGTACGAAGAAGGGTAAGTGTAGTCATGGTATGCCTTGAATGATGACGAAGTTCGGGAAGTCGCTCTATAGATACTACATCTACAATAAATCTATTAGGGAATAAAGTTGTGGTTAAAGAACCAAAGAAAAAATAATCAGTAATACTTGTCATACCTCAAAGATGGAACGCCAATTCCATAATTGGACATGCTTAGAAAGTGGAAATCTCTACACCTATTGGAGGACACACTACAACACGGTCACTCATTATGATGTTGGGTTTTTGGGCTCATATTTTATTAGAGTTTATATATTGTAATGGGATTTAAGACTTTATTGGGCTTAAAACAGTAGTTTAGTGTTTTGACTTTTGATGTACTCCTATAAATAGAGACATTGTAACATAGGGTTACTTGGACCATTATTCTATGGAAAATCAATAGAATGGACGACTCCCCAAGGATGTATGCATTGTTGGCCGAACCTCGTTATATCTCGTGTTCTTTATTCTTCATTACCACTTTATCTTTATATTTTCTTTTATTGCGTGTTTAGATTAGATTTTTTCTCAACAAGTGGTATCAGAGCATGTTTTGAGAATATTTATCCTAATCTATTTATGAAAATATGATAGAAACCCTAACCACCATTGAAAAAGTTGTTGGATATTTGTGCTTATGTTGAAGATTGTTGATTGTTTAAGAAAACGACATTGCTTGGAGAAGAATTATCCGTTGTGAAGATTTGATTCGAAATCTTCAATTTCTAAGGAGATGTCAACGATCGTTAAAATAATTCTTAGTTTTGGGTAATGCTGTCTTGAGAAGAAGAGAGAAGAAGACAATAAGTCTTTTGTTCTTCTCGAAGGCGCCAATGGGTGCAG
This sequence comes from Impatiens glandulifera, assembly GCF_907164915.1. Taxonomy (NCBI): domain Eukaryota; kingdom Viridiplantae; phylum Streptophyta; class Magnoliopsida; order Ericales; family Balsaminaceae; genus Impatiens; species Impatiens glandulifera. The sequence continues at coordinate 54,183,137 of NC_061862.1, read as the reverse complement.
GTGACGAAAAGTCGCCGTATAGCCAGCGACACCAGAATAAAGAAGATGATGTATATTCTTTTGACTTATTTTAATTTGGGACATATGTTATATTAAAATATAAAATATATATATATATATATATATATATTCCATATATAGATATTATATTATGATATAATATAATTTAAAGAGAGAAGGAACCAATAATTTTTGAAGCAGTCAACATCTAAGACTTTTTGAACTAAGATTTTTTTCTTTAAATATCGTTTGATTTCATAAAATGAGTTTAAGACCTATTTGAATACAATTTTCACAAGTAAAGCCTTGTTTGATTTTAATCAAATTCTCAAAGTTTTGTATGCTTTGATTTTGAATTTGTATTGAGGCTTGTTTGACTTGATTTCTCAAATATGAAGATTTGTGATATATCTGTTAAGAGATTTGATATTCGTCAATATGGAGATTGAAAATTGGAGTTGGAAAAGAAGGTGGAGTGTTTATTCGATATTGCAGATTGTGGAAGATAGTTGATGCAACATGTAAAGCTTTTCTGATTAAAGCGGGTGGCTTTAATGTTTGTTTGAATGAGTATAGTTTTGATATGTGTGTATAAGGGCCATATTTGAATTTGCATCAAACCTTATGAGTAGGTTTTGATTGGTAATCCCGGTAAGTGCTGGTGCGATGTTGTCAAGTGGGTGTTGATGCCTCAAGGGTTTTTACCAAGAATGATAATTTATAAGGTGTAGTTGAGGGTGCACTAATCATATACATGATTTGTTAAAATTCTTTCTATGCAGGATTTGGCTAGAAGAATAAGGAGAACAAACAATACATCTTCATGCTTGTTGAAAATTAGTTGGAGGTTGTATTATAACATATTGTTGTCTTGGCATACATGAGTGACATTATTTCACTATCTCGAGGCTTGGACTTGAAGAAATTCTCGGCTAAAATAAATTTGGAGGATTTTCTTTGGAAAACAGTTATTGAAAAAGTAAAAATTAAAAGAGAAGTAGAGAGAAAATCTAGTAGCAGATTTATGTTTACAGTCGCACAGGGTTCATCAAACTAACGATCAGAGATTCAAACGAAGTCTGATTGCACTGAGATTTTCTCGAAAGGTTTGTAACTTATTCCTCTACATTTTCAACGGTCGGATCAAGGTTTAGACATCTCAAAGATTGTTTTTCTGGAGCTTAAAGTGTCTGCCTAATTTAATTTTATTTGACTTGTTTGGGACCAAAAAGTTTGTATCTTTTGGTTATGAAATTTTATCTTATTGGAAGAGATAATCAAAATGAAGACGATGATGAGATTATGTGCTTTACACTTGACAAAAACATGATCGAGTATGGAAAGTTGTTATCAAAATGGTGTTTACCAATGACAACATTCTCGACATGTTGACAAGACAATCCTTCGGGCCAAATTACAAGATTGTATTGAGTTGGCGGGTGATTAAGGATTGAAACAATACCAGTTAACACATATTATGAATGAAAGACTAGGAAGAGGAAGATGAAGACTAATTAAAGACACTTATAAGTTGAGGTGGAGACATCTTGAGAGAAACTCTCAAACAAACCAAGAAGAAATCATTGTATTATCTTCTAATGTGAGAAGATAAATAAGACCTTGAGTGAGATTCCTAGTCATGAAAAAAGAACTGGATGAGAGACTCAGTTAATTCGAATGTGATGATTTTGTTACTTTTTTGGTTCTATTTTAATTGTCTATACATTGTGAATCATAGTTTAGATGAATGAGGTGATGATTTGTCATCTTATTAATGAGATAATTGAGACCTTGAATGAGATTCTTAGTTATAAAAGGAGGCTAGATGAGAGGTTCGATCAATTCAAATAAAAGGATATTCGATTTCCTTTAGAGAAACTATAGATGATCATTTGAAGCATTGGTGGAGACAATTGAAGAGAGATAGTGAATCTTGAAATAATATTCTTTGATTGCTAGGCGTTTTTGGATTCAAGAAACTAGAATATTGCAAGCTAATTTTTTCAATAAGAAGTATGGGGTTCAATTTGGTTGAGTATGCGATGTTCAAGGCAAGATGGTTGATAAATACTTTGTCAGATCTTGATCTAGAGAAAAGAGATATTGTGATAGCCTAATTTATTTGTTATAAAGTAGACGATAAAAGTTTGTCTTGGGTCTTCTCGCTTTAAATTGATATCTCATTTGAGGAAGTAGACGATGAAAGTTTGTTTTGGGTGTCCTCACTTTTCGATAGATATCTAATTCTAAAAAAAGTAGACGATAAAAGTTCTTCTTAGGTCTAATCGGTATTTTGATTTCAGTCAATTGTTGGACTTGAAAAATAAGACGCTCGGTTTGTGGAAAACAAGAGTAAGATTATTTTGACATAATAAAGAATTGTTAATTCTAGTTTCTGCATGTGTCAACGGGTATGAACAAAGATTGGGAGGAGTTGTTGAATGTCTCTCTTCGTTGAAATAACGTGGTTATCCAAATTACCGGGTGTTATAAACTCTATGATTTTATTTTTTAAGGGTTTTTGAGGAGAAGTGGAGGTATAGTGATTTATCTCATGAATGACTCGAGTAGTGAAGTTTTATGTGTGGCTCATAATTTTTTTATGGTGCGATATACGTGATGGTGGAGATTGTTATTTTCTAAGGCTCTTGAGTTGAAGTGGATGTACAAAAAATTATCTCATGAATGGCTCGAGCAAATGTGAAGATTGAAGTGTTGAACCCAATTATTTTTGGATGCTTGACTTTTGTCAAGGTAGAGATTGATGGGTACGGCTCGTGTATTTCCTAATGGACGTGAAATTAGTCAAGGTGGAGATTGTTGAATTTGTAATTTATTCATCACATCTCAATAAACGCATTATTCACCTAAGGTGGAGATTGTTGGGTTTTGGGGCTCATATTTTATTAAAGTTTATATATTGTAATGGGCTTTAAACCTTTATTGGTCTTAAGAGTAGTAGTTTAGATTTTTGACTTTCGATGTACTCCTATAAATAGAGACATTCTAACCTAGGGTTACTTGGACCATTATTTCATGAAAAATTAATAGAATGAACGACTCCTCGAGGATGTAGGCATTGTTGGCTGAACCTCGTTATATCTCGTGTTCTTTATTATTCTTTATCACTTTATCTTTATATCTTATTTTATCGTGTGTTTAGATTAGATCATTTCTCAATACATTACACCCCTTACCAGCTAACCAGAATGATGAACTAACACAACTCTAAGGGTGTCTCAGATTGAGTTGATAGCACAAATCGAGGTCTTAACTAGAGAGAAGTCACACTACAACAAAAAAATGATTTTGTGACGAAAATTTACTAACGCTTGATGTCCGTCAGAATTTTCGACGGTTTTACTTACGTAATTTGTTATAAAATTAATAAACGTCAGAAAAAGTAATAAAAATAGGAACAAATGTAAAATAAATTAAAGAAATTTAGCAACATTCTTTTTCATCGTTTTTATAGACAGTAAACATATGACACAAAATCTGCAGGAATTTTTCGATGGTATTTTTTATATATTTTTCTACGAATTTTGATTCCGTAAAAAATTTGTATTAATGACATATTTTTCGACATATATTTTCCGTAAATTTGTGACGAAAGTGTCTGTTAAAAGTTCTGTTAGAAAACTAGTCGCCCGTTCTAAGTCTCTTTTTGTAATTTTTTTGATTTTTGATTCAGTTTTGTTGTTCTTTTTCTCTCCTAGTCTACTTTCTCTTTGCTTCTTTTTCTATATGTTTTAAAGTTACATTTGTCTTTTCTGCTTGAGTTGTAGAATTAGTTGTTTTAAAGCGTTTCCGTGATGTTTTTAGCACGCTATTTATCCTCTCTGCAACATATTTCTGTTGAGGATTATGTTGAACTGTATGATGCCTCACAATACCTTTAGCTCTACATAAAGTATTAAACTCGTTAGGACAAAACTCCAAACCGTTATCAATTTGGAGATGCTTCACTTGCCTCCCTATCTACTTCTCAATCATGAACTATCACTCTTTAAAGGTAGAAAACACGCCACTCTTTTGTTTCAAAAAAATGCCCAAACCTTTCTGAATAAATCATTTATAATAGTCAACAAATAGAATGCACCACCTTTAGATGGTACTCTAGAAGGCCCCCACAAATCAGAATGAATATAGTCTAGCGTCCCCTTCGTATTATGAATACTAGACGAGAACATAACTCTTTTCTACTTACCAAAAATGCAGTGTGTTCACATAACTTCAACTTCGTAATACTCTGCCCATCAAGAAGTACTCTCTTGTTTAATTCGACCGCTCCATTCTCACTCATGTGACCTAGACGCATATGCCATAATCTCGTAACATCAAAATCAGACATAGACGAACTAGCGACAACAACATCACATTTGATCGTAGAGCCTTGAAGAACATATAAACTGGTAGTTTTCATGAGTCCCTTCATCGCAACAAGAGACCCCTTGTTGACCTTCACAACTCCACCTTCACTGATGTACCTGTACCCTTTAGAATTAAGAATACTCAATGAGATCAGATTTCTCTTAATGTCAGGAACGTTCCTTACATCACCAAGTGTTCGAATAGTTCCATCAAACATCATAACTCTGACCGTACCAATACCACCAATTCTACAAGATGCATTATTTTTCATCACAACGGTACCTCTAGAAACCACTTCATATGTAGAGAACCAATCTCGATTAGGACACATATGAAATGTGCAACCAGAATCAAGAATCCATTTGTCGCTCTGTTTCGAATCAATATCAGACACAACAAGGAGTTCTCCATCATTGTACTTTTCAGCAAATCAGTTTTGCCAGATTTCTCTGGCTGATTTCTCTTATGATCCTCACCGGCCCTCTTATTCTTATTTTGTAACTTATAATACTCAATAACAATATGACCATTCTTCTTGCAGTACCTACACGTCTTATCCTTGTTCTTGGATTTTGACCTACCATAATTATTGCTTCCAGAATACCTCTCCTGTTGCATTCCTTGTGCAACAAGGCCTTGAGCCATGTTATCTAAATCAATAACGAGTTTATGCATCTTCTCTTTCGAGAATAGTGCATCATAAACCTCATTCAGAGTTAAAAGTATCACGACTATAGATAATAGTATCTCTATAAGTAGCATACGAAGGAGGTAGTGAACACAACAGTATAAGACCTAAATCTTCTTCATCGTACTTAACTTCCATTGATTTATATCAGAGACTACTTCTTTAAAAATAGTCAAGTGATTTTCTAAAGACATACCGTCAGACATACATTGGGAATATAGGCGCTGCTTCAAGTGTAGCTTGTTAGTAAGAGTTTTCGTCATACATAATTGTTCCAATCTCATCCAGAGCGCAATAACTGAATTTTCCTTCAAACAATCTTGAAGAATCAGATTCGATAGATGTAGATGAATCTGCGATAGAGCCATACGATCCGATCATTGCTTTTCTTCATTAATCCACAAAGAAGACATCTTGTCAGCATCAAATAGTGCATCTTTTAGATCCATTTGTGCCAAAATAGCCCGCATCTTCACTTTCCATAACAAAAATTTGGTGTTACGATCCAACAATGGAATATCGTACTTCATAGTGGTCATGCCAAAAAATAAAACAAACAAAACTTAGCTTTGATATCAATTTATTATAATTGAACCACAATAAATGATAATAAAAGCGAAAAGAAAAACGAACACCAAGAATTACGTGGAAAATCCTTTACAGGTGAAAAATCATAGATAGAAGAGAAAGTTTCACTATATCGAAGTTTGTACAATTTTGTTGGCCAACATAAAACTGATAAGAGAAAAGACGGTTGTATTCTATATGTGTTGTCTAACCCTAAAATACAATATATATATATATATATAGAGAGAGTATATAAGTTAAAGGGGTCAAACCCATTAAGTCACGGTTTCCTTACGGATGCAATGTGATCATTTGATATCTCTGGTAAGCCTGTGATTATGTCAAATGTTTCAATGATTTATTAATATAATTTCACCTTAAAAGATCTATCACTATAGAATATGAAACATCTTTTGATTTTAGTTTAATGCAATAGGCGAAGTCAGAGCTCACAAAATCACATGTTACCGATAATGAATCTAGAGATTCTAATCTCAATGAAGTTCGAACGAGCTCAAGAATATTCATTAATAAAGGAAGATTTATTTTGTTTCTAATAGGATCGGCTTTATCGTTAGAGATGGGGGTCTTGCTAAGGATGAAGGCTTATGAAAAACGGTTTGATAGAAATCCTGTTAGAGATTAATATCTCTTTTTATTCTACGCAAACTTGTGTAAACACTTGAAACAGATTTAAGGCGGAATTGTTTATTTGGGTTTGAAGCACAAGATGAAATATGAAAAGATGACAGAAATGAAAAATACAACAGTTTGTTTATGGATGTTCGGAGAAACTCTCCTACGTCACCCCTTCTTCCAACCACCGGAAGGATTCACTATAATATGATGAGAATCAAATACAGTTTACACACACACTTAGCTCACTATTGAACATAACACTTTCTGTTCAATTACAAGATGAAGAATATCACTCAGCTAAAGGTGTTTTGATTCTAGCTCTCTCTCTCGATTCACACACAATACAATCAGAAAGAAGCTTCACAGAATAAGTTCAGTAAGCAAGATGATTGAGTAGTCTCTCTCTCTGCAAAATCAGATTGCTTGTTCGTTTGTATTCGCTTGTTCGTTCGGCAAATTGTCCGTTGTCCTTAGGATTTGTTAAATACTGAGCAGGAGCTAACGGTCGAATCTTCAAGAATGATACGTGGTACTCTTCCATTGGAAAGCCTCCATTATACACATCAGGTTCTAAGCATAAGGATCGTGGCCGTACCGAACTGGTAGTGCGCCGAATATTCCATCAGGGATGTACCTGCAAAACGGGTAATGTGAGGAAAATTCTCTTACGTGGCATTCCTTGATTGGATGCATATAGTTGTTGTACTAATCTTCACTAGAAAGTATAGCAGAAGTAGGGTACAGCTATAGCACGTGGATAGGAGAAATGCTAGATTCACGCGTACTGCTTAAACTGAGCATTAGACGTATTTCAGTTAGACGGATTAGTGAAAATTAGTCTAATGAAATAAGTCAACTCCTTCTAATAAAAAACGTCTATTAGACCGCCTGGTCTAATAGAATTAGACTCACGTCTAATTACAATAACCATTAGACTGGCACGTCTAACTCCACTGAGTTAGACTACCACGTCTAATTCCGGTTCTACCTCAGACTAGTCTGAAGGAGTTAGACTTACGTCTAACTTTCACTAATTAGACTACCCGTCTAATTATAATAACCATTAGACCGGCACGTCTAACTCCACTGAGTTAGACTGCCACGTCTAATTCCGGTTCTACCTCAGACTTGTTTGAAGGAGTTAGACGCACGTCTAACTTTCACTAATTAGACTACCCGTCTAATTATAATAACCATTAGACCGGCACGTCTAACTCCACTGAGTTAGACTACCACGTCTAATTCTGTGTATTCATTAGACCATCCGTCTAATTCTTTACACATCTATTAGACTTACATGTCTAACTCCGATGAGTTAGACTGTACATCTAATTCCATTAGACTTTCGTCTAATTCCGTGTATTCATTAGACCATCCGTCTAATTCTTTACATCTATTAGACTACACGTCTAAATCCAATGAGTTAGACTGTACGTCTAATTCTATTATACTTACGTCTAATTTCGTTTATTCATTAGACCATCCGTCTAATTCTTTACACATCTATTAGACTTACACGTTTAACTCCGATGAGTTAGACTGTACGTCTAATTCCATTAGACTTACGTCTAATTCACACGTCTATTAGATTGCACGTCTAACTCCGATGAGTTAGACTGTGCGTCTAATTTTATGCGAATAAAAATCAAGATCGGTCTAATGACCCTCATTAGATCCAAATCTTATGACATGTTGTCTCAATACACCTGTATCAAAACTCATAAGTTATTTAATCATCAAAATATCAGAGGGTAAATTATTTCAACACTTAGTCAAAATAATTTGACCCAACAATTTCACCCTTTTTTATGAAGAAATTGCAAACTTGCAGACATATATCCAAACATGCATTCATCAATTAAATAAATAAACATTTTGTTCACTTACACCATTCATCCAAAAAGAACCAGTATTCGAAAAACTATCGAGAAACCATGTTCAATAAAGTTAAGCAGAGTAAAAGAAGAGAGATCAAATTTCTTCCCTTTTCACTCGAGGATCAGTTGTACTCATCTCTTGCCTGGGAAGCATGTTCATGAAATGAGGATAGCCGCTACCACCACGACCTCTTGCATTCGATCTTCTTCCACGCTCACCAACACTAGCACGTCCACCTTGATCAGCATTTGACAGCCTACTCCGGCCACCACCACTTCTTCCTCCACGCTCAACACCGCTTCGACCACCACCTCTCTTTGTTGGTCTAGGATTGTCATCAGTACTTGGGCCCTGCCTAGATCTTGTCTCGGTTGACACACCATCATTCCTTCTGCTTGACACACCTTGAATTGGTCGAGGTTGAGCACCTTCAGCATTGCCTAAAGCATCCTCCTTTGCTTGAAACTTTCTAGCAATGGTTTCAGCAAATGCTTGACGTTCATTATCATTTATGCTCATGCAACCCTGCATTTCAACCAGATGATTCTTCACCAGACTGAATTTCTCCAAGGTTTCCTTGTGGCGTTCATCGTTGATATGCCTTTCAATATCAAACAGTTCACTTTGGCGGCTGAAGCATTCCTTTTCAAACATTGAAAACTTTACATTCGAGACATGAGTCTCATAAGTATTCATCTTCAAGGTCTTATCCAACTCGGTTAGGATCTTGAAAATATTGCGAAAGTTCTCTCTTTCTTCTTCCCTTGAGTTCATTGACTGACACATAGTCTTCTGCATTGAGGAGAGCATAGACCTCATAGATTTTAACATTCTATTTCCGCCAGCAGATGACCCTTCGTGAGATGACACTTCTTCAGATTCTGCTACCATACTTTGAATATGCTCAAAGTTTGTATGAACCTGCAAGGATTTCTCTGGCTGATTCATTTCAGCATTCTTAGCAGCTTTCTCTAGATCTTCTTCTTCAATTTCTTTTTGTGCCCTTTCAAATCTTTCAAGCAGATTTCCAGAGTAGTGGCAGGGAATGTTGATGTTTTCGTGAACACTTCCCACAACACCATTGGGAAATAAACGGGGCTTAACAAACGTTGGTTGCTCATCCTATTCCTCCTCAGATTAGGAACTTTCTTCTTTATCATTTTTCTCTTTAGAGGGTTCCCCCTCAGTTCTTGCGGTTTCTGGCTGAGTGACCTCGGCCAGTTTCTCTTGAACACCCTCTATTCTTGCAACAGGGGTTATAATCTCATCTTCTTCAATAGGAGCTTTCAAAGTCTCCTCTGTTACATCTTCTATGATCACTTCTTCATTATTTGTCTCAAGATCTTGTTCAGGCTCTTGAACATTCACCATTCCTTCTTCTTCATTCAGAAGCTCTTGAACAGGATGATCTAGAATGCGTCTCTCTTCGGCAGAAAGATTCCCGAATTCGATCAAGAGAGCAACATCTGATTCATCAGCATCTGGAATATCCATTGCTTCTTCTTCGTTGAGAGGTTCTGCACTAGAGCTATCGGCGCCATGAATATGTTTGGAAGCAGCAGATACATAGCTTTCCAAGATATCATTCAACTTTTTCAATACTTTTGCTTCAACATCAGCTCCTTTTGCATCAGGGTTGAAGTTAGCTTTCCTGGCTTCATAGATTGGAAACAGAGCTTTTCTAAGAATGCAAGCTTCCACAAGTTCTCTTTTATTCAGAGCTTCACCCACATCTGAAGTTCTTGCCCATTTCAAGACTTTCTTCTCGTTTGCCACTCTCTTCTTCCATTCTTTGGTTATGGCAGCATTAGATAGAGAGTCGTTGTACTTAGAGGACAGCCTCTCAGTACACCAGGAATCATAGACTTCTAACTTTTCAGCAGAAAGAACTTTCATTTGATCCAGAATAAGATCAACGATACTTCTTGCTTCAGATACCTTCTTAGGAGCTTGAATTGCAATGAATTTCCCTTTTCCAACAACCTCTACAGGTTTTGGAGCTGGTTTGGGTTCACCAATTACAATTCCTCTTGTCCCTTTTCTGGCCCGCAACAGTTCAAAGGCAGATTGGGGTTTCAAGCAGAACTCAGTAGGGAGCTCTCTACAAACAATCTTTCCGACCACCAAGGAATCTTTGGGAGCAGGAATATTGGGTTCACCAACAACAAGGGTAAGAACAACACCTTGTTCTAGTTGAGACGACTCTGTAGCACCGGCGGCTACATGATCAAATTGCATAACAGGAGACTCCGCCCTGTTAATGGTTTCAACATTTGGACCGGCTGACTCAACATCAGGCCCTTCAGCAAATTCTCTCAAAGGAGAGAAAACAGATTCAGCTTGTTCCACTTCGAGAACATCAAATTTTGGCACAGCAGCCAATGATTTAGAAGACTTTACCTTGGCAGATTTAGACGCACGGGGCGCCTTCGTCTTCTTCTCCTTTGAGGCACAAGACCTCGAAGGTTTCCTCAAATAAGTTGAGGGAGTGGATAACGATGTCATTGGGGTTGCAGCAAGTACGCTTGGACCTTGCTTCACCCTTGAATCAACAGATTTTGTGTCCTTCTGATTTGGGCTTCTCATGCTGAAGGAACTGGCCTCCGATTCGTTCATAGTTTTGGTTCTCTTAGCCCCTGTCGACAGAACAGAAGTAGAGGATTTTGATCGGGTGGAAGGCCTTCCACTGGTCTGGTAACTGAAAGCACCAGATGCAGACTCTAGGGTGCTCTTCATCCTCGTCAGGGTGGCCATGGCCACCGTAAGAGAAGTAAAAACTCTTGGAGAGTTGATCTTTTAAATGTGTTTCTTTCAAATTTTGATATATTTGCAGACATATATGGTTATATTCTATTTTTTTGTAAAGAAAACTTATAACTCTCTTAATCACATGAATGGGGATGTTTTCTAGATAATTTTTGACAATACAACAAGATTTGAAAGAAGAAAAGCTTCACAGAGATGTAATAGTTGTGAACCTTTTAAAAGGACAAGAGGATATGCAGGCCCAAATGTCTAAGTTAATGGCATTTTGTAAAAGTAAAAAAATAGTGAGTTACAATTTTAATTTTACAAATCATTTTTAATCTAAAGATACATGTTATAACTTTTGGTTTTTTTCATACGGCTTAAGGGGGAATTAGTTTAGAAGCTCACGAGTAACACAAATAAGAAACTTCCTAATTATTTTTGTTAAATTAGTAAAGAGTCAACTTTTAAGTATGATAGATTGACATTTCTCTAATATCATTAGGTTATTTTATATTTTGTTCGTTATTTGTTCGTTTAGTTGATAAACAAATGCATGGATAAAGTTATAACGTGATAGTTCTTTGTGTATTTTATGAATATGAATGAAATAATTAATTAGTTTGATGTAACTGAATGACATTACATATTATATCTCTTTTAACAACCTCAATATTATTTTATTACTATTTATTCAAATTTTTGTTGGGTGGTATGATAGGTTGGCATAGTTTTGTTGTTCATTATTAGTACAACACATACAAACGCTTCTAATTCATTTATGTGTGCAAAGATATGGATGATACCCTCGATAAATGACTTGGAGCAAATCAGTTAGAGCAAATCAATTGAAATAGAGAATTATGATTTAAAATACCTTCCCTTTTTGAAACTATTTAGTGATACATTTTGTCAATGATTTTTTTTATATACATTTTGTCAATGTTTTGTTTGTTAGTAACTATTAGGTGATACATTTTGTTTTTAAGCAAATGTTTTTTTTGTTAGTAAATTTAAACTTAATATTTTTAAAACTAGTTATTTATTTTAAATATTATTATTAAAGTTTTCAAATATTTAATGGATTATTAGAAATAATTAGGAAAAATTTAATTTAAAAGAAATATAATAATTTATGACACATATATCTATGAAAAAACAAGAACAAAATTATTTTGACGGATATTCTTACGGAAACATGATAAAATTTCCGACGGATATTTCTACGGAAAATTTTCAATGAAATAATTCGTTGAAAATATCGTCGTAAATTCCTTGGTAAAAATCATCAAAAACTTTCCGACGGATATTCTTTCGAAAACATGATAAACTTTCAAAATATCGTCGTAAATTCTATGGTAAAAAATATAAAAACTTTTCGACGGATATTTCTACGAAAACATTACAAAATTTCCAACTAACCAAAATACCGATGTTTATTATACAAATAAAAAATATGTTGCTAATTATGGATTCATCGAAAATTTTGTAGGAAATATACGTTACAAATGACAAATTTTCTTATAGTGCCGGCACACGAAGCACACTGTTGGAAATACGGACTAGAGGATGTGATAGAGGCTGTGAGGAGGGTTGTGGTACCTCACGAACTTAAGTTACCACATCTGAACAAGTACGCCACGAATAAAGATCTAAACACCTACATGAACCTGTATCTGCCAAATATCATGTTGTTGCAACTCTCGGTATCTCGAAGAGGTGGAACTTGAATTGTATATGCGCTAGAACATAGTCCAATACCAAACCATTGTAGAGCTAGTCAAGGTCTTCATAAGTCATTTTGGTATATTCTTAAAGATAGACAAACAAAGAGAAAGCGGAGGAGAAGTATTAAGTAGGGTCCGAATGAAACCTTTAAATCATACATCGATCGATAGGTAGAAGGTTGTGGCCTCTCAGATCGATGGGCTACCCAACAAACAGACTCAGGTGGACATGATCTACTCTAATATGAACGTACCTTACATGATAATCATGTCCTCCGTTAACAAATATTATTTCCTTGAGGACTTGATCGCGTATATCTTGTTATTTATTTTATTTTCTCTATTATTATTAATTTATATAATTATTCGAATCAACACTAAGAAAATTTACCCATTGAATCATGTTGCAATAATAATCTTAAAAGAAAGACTATTACGTTGGAAGAGTCTAGAGAGAACTCACTGTTCAATATATGATTGTCTCCAAACAAGTGGGGACTGACCTAATAAATTAAATTGATAATAAATTAATTAAACTAGCTATATATATATATAACGTTTTGAAATAAGATGTTCAAAATGTTTTGTACTTACTGTCCAACCGGCTTCAATAGAGTTCATATTCGGTGTGTCAAGCTTAGTTACAACTCAAATTTGCGCTAAACTGAAATCATTCCTCTCAGTTCGAGGATTCCAAACACTAAATTTTGTTGAAGCTCCATAGTATGCTCCTTCCTTGGTCCGTAACGCTGCATACTAACATTTTAATTTATTATACTAAATTATTTTAAAATAATAATTTAAAATGTAATAACATAATCATATCTCATGCTTCTTAATGTCAACACTCTTGATGGCTGGAAGTGTCTGAAACGACCAAGTTTGACGTCAAGGGATCTCAAAATGGGACTGTTTGAAATGGACATAATCCATTTCTATGCCAGCCCTGGATAAGCTTATTCTTGGGGAGAGAGTTATCCCTTTTTATCTATAAAGATTAATTAATTAACTAAGAATTGATGAAATATTTCCATAAAGACTTGTGTGGTATAAATGTACCTGCTTTACCAAGTTAAGATTGAGTTGCAAACTCTTAATCAATCGATTATACAAAATGATTTGTTTTTAGATAACAAGTCAATGGGTTATTTAAATAACCAAAAATCCAAAATATAACTCTTACTTTTATAGAATGAATCATCCTTGATGAATTTCTCATTTATGAGATTGTGATTTTGTTATGCATCGATCGATCTCTGCATTTGGGATACTAGTTATATCCCATTTGTTACACCATGGATTTACTGAGGGCACTATTAAATTTTTGGACTTGTCAAACCCTAAAGGAACTGTTCAAACCATCATTAATTTCTCTTCAATTTCAACATTAAGGTTATAAAATAAAATATTTTATAATCTATGCAGAGTGACCAGAGAAATGACCTATGGTTTGAATAGTTCTTTTAAATTTTGAAAAATCTATGTTTTGATGGAGATGGAGATGGCTAGTATCCCAACTGCAGAGATCAATGAAAAAATAAATTACCATTTTCTCATAAATGAGAAATGCATCAAGGATTCATTCTCTAAGAGTAAGAGTTATATAAATACTTTTTCGGTTTATAGGGTAACTAGTATAATAAATAATTGTGCAAATGTATTTAATATAAATCAAAATAATGTGATCTGATATGAAATTAAGTTTATGACTTATGAGTGTATTTGTCATTAATATAAATATAAAGTGAGGATATATAAGTGACATTTTTAAATTTTTTTTAGACCGACATTTCTAATTTTATGAAGAGGCTAAATTAGAAATCACCTAATTATAATAACCAATTTAATGTTGGTTATATGTAACGATAATGGTCCACATTTGAAGTACGGACAATTCTCTTTTGCATCCCCACATCAACAGAAAGAGAAATTGATGTATTCATCAAATTGGAAGAACCATTCCATAAATAAAATCTAAAGAAAAAGAGATTAAAGACTTTTTCTGAACCATTCCATAAATAAAATCTAAAGAAAGAGAGATTAAAGATTTTTTCTATTACTATGAAAGAAAAGATTCAAATCAATGAATTAAGGTAGCCTCCGCATTTTAATTTCTCACACATTATATTAGGATTATATATTTTGAATTTATATTAAATTATATGATGTTTTATAATCAATTTGATGAAGATATATATTTCTTAAATTTGAAAATTTTAATCGGAAAGATATATATAAATCATTAAGATTTATATATTTTAAATTTAGATTAAATTTTATGATTACGATAGATTAATGGATATTTCTCTAAATTTATCAATATTTGGATTTTCTCTTTCATCCAATATATAATTATAAAACGTGTTTTTCTAGAATATATATATATATATATATATTTATTAATTTTTAATAATATTAAATAATTAGTACGAATATAAAATGATGTTATCCTTTTATATTCATGGATATTTAGATTTTCTTTATCATTAAAATAATTATGGATATTTATATTTTTTCAATTATTAAAATAATGATATTATATATATATATATATATATTATATATTAAGAGAGAATTAAGGATCATATTTTTAAATTAAGAAATTGAATAAAAAAATTATATTTTTTGTTTAAGAATTAAAAAAGAGTACGGTCAATTTTTTTTGTAATAAATTTAAAATTAGTAAAAGAGAAATTTAAATTCAAGAATTAAGATTTAATGTATAATTTTTTTTTTATAATAATATGACATTTAAATTCAAATTAATGATATTATTGTTCATTATTTGGATTGTATTGATTGATACAAATAATCACCAAAGTAACAATGTTTGATGAAATTAATTCAAGCCAATTTAGAACGGTAGTATTGTGTAATTCATGTGATTATATTATTTGACACAAAGCTTATAATTAATTGGCAGAATTTCATACATACTTGTGATGATAAATATGTAATAATTATAAAGTCTTATTTATATTTATGTGAATAATCAATTCATCAAATGATAGATTTATTATTTGACATATCTTATTATTAATGTTTGATCATTACACCAAAATATTATTAGCAATTAATATTATTGTCCAAAGACTTGATATTAATGGTTTATTAAGTATTTTGAGATTTGATAAATCATTATTTGAATTTAGTTGTTAATTAATTTTATAAATGTGAGCAACTACATTATTAAATATTCTAAGTGATTAAGGACTATAATTTTTATGATGTCAAGTTAAAGATAGATTTTTTTAGACGAGACTACAATATTTTTTTAATGAGGATATTGAGTTTGAGGGGAGAAATAATTTTATCTTTGAAAATGATTTAGATCAATAATTCATATTGAGGAAGATTTGATTTATATCTCAAATATTTTTTACATTCATAAGGATTTTATTCCTATTGATGATAATGTTCAAAAATCAAGAGTAACAAGAAAGTGTTGATCAAATTCATAAAGTACAAACTCAACAACCTCAAAATTAAGTGTCTTTACGAAAATTCAATTTAGTCGAAGTACTCTTTATGGACAATTTTATGGCACTCGTTGCATATTTTGATATGAATCTTCACCAAAATATATGTTAGAAAGTTTCTCAATGGAGACATTGAAAAATAATTTGGTGGAAAGAGAAAATTTTGTGTCGAAAGACCAAATTAATATGGTTTACAAATTAAAGAAATTCATTTATGGACTTCAAAAAGTATCTCTTTAGTGTTACCATAAATTTCAAAAAATAACAATTCTCTCTTTTGGTTTTGAGGTGAATTTAATTGATTTTTGTGTATCACAAGTTTAGTGGGATTTAACGCCTATTTATGGTTTATATATGGGTGAAATTTTATTTGTCACAATTTTTTCTTGACATTAAGTAGTCCAATAGTTATGAGATATTTGAAAAGAACTAAGAATTAAATGCTCACATATAGAAAGTCGGATAGTCTTGAGATCATTGAGTATTCTGACTCCGATCTTACGGATGCCAAAATAGTATGAAATCTACTCTGGGTCATATTTTTTCGCTTAAGGCATCATCGAATATTGTAGAAGAATTTGATACATGTTACTAGGCATCAAATTATGTGATATTGACATCAAGTTTTTTGTGATGAAAAAAATAATACAAAGTTGATAGATTTCTATAAAATATTTATGTACAAACTCTGTGGTTATGAACCCCTTGACAATAGGTTTATCGATTAATGTCTTTCATGAGAATATTGCTCGTATGAATGTCGTATAGATCGACGATCTCTAACTTTAGTGGGAGTTTGTAGTTTGGTTGTCTTTCAGTTTAGTTATTTTATAGATATTTATAAAGTTTTTTATTCTGAAAAGAAATTAAGTATTATTTAGTTCATTACACTTTGTGGAATTATGTTTAAAGTATGATCTCACTAAAGTCAAGTAAGACCTGTTGAAAATAGACATAAAAAGATCGCCTTGAATGGAATTTTCATTCTTCACATTCATGATATGATTTGTCAATTAATTGTATTGATTTATGTGATCATTGTTGGGTCTAGTTGTGCTTAAATATAACGACGAGATCTTTGGTCCCATGTTGATATGATTAATTGTAAAATTGTTTATACAAAAATGATTGAGATGACATAAACTTCAGGCACATTATGGTTGATACATTTATTTTTGTACATAAGTGACCCAGTGAGAGATTGTTGGAATTTATAGGGTCACTAGTATAATAAATAATTGTGCAAATGTCATATTTAATATAAATCAAAATAATGTGATCTAATGTGAAGTAAGCTTATGACATATGAGTATATTTGTCATGAATATAAAATGAGGATAACTAAGTGGATTTTCTAACTTTATGAAGGGCTAAATTAGAAAAATTAGAAATGACCTAACTATAATAACTAACTTAATGTTGGTTATATGTAACGGTTATGGTTCCCATTTAAAGTACAAATAATTCTTCTTTGTGTCCCCATTAAGAGAGAGAGAAATATATTAACGTATTCATCAATTTGGAAGAACCATTCCATAAATAAAGTCACAAGCAATAGAGATTAAAGACATTTTCTATTACAAGGAAAGAGAAGTTTCAGATCAATGAATTAAGGTACGCTTACGCCGCATTCAGATTTTAATTTCTCACACATTATATTATAATCTTATTAGAATAATTCTAACATTTGGATTATTTAAATAATTCAATTAAAAAAAATCATCCTATTCCCCTCATATCTTCACATCACTTAATTCATTAATCAAAATAATCTCTTTTTAAATTATTATTTTTTATTTTATTATTATATATTAATAACTTTAAGTATTTTTACAAAACAAATCTCTAACTCCTTAAAATATTAACAATCATTACTTTTAAATATCAAGATATTTTGAAAAACCTCATTCTCGACTTAATACCTTTACAGAATTCTTATGTTTTAAATATATTAATTGTATGGAGAAGAAAAAGAAAATACATATCTGATTTGATCAATGGTGTTTAGGCAATAACTACACATTTCTTAATACTTTGAAGGACATTTCTTTTGTTTAAAACAAAATACTATTTACATAATTTTATATAAATTATAAAGGGATACAATTTCTTTTGTTTTCAAAAGTACAATTTACATAATTTTATATAAATTATAGAGAATAAAAAAAAGTAGGAGAGTCTTCTACAAAAATAAATTAAAAATTAAAACATGTCAAGAAAAGTAGGAGAGTCTTCCACGCGATAAATAATATTTTCATAAGAATATAAGTGAAATAAAAACCACTCTAGAAGACTATATAACCTCTTGAGTCTTGTAACTTCATTGATGTTTAGATTGGTCTCATTTCCCACAAAGAATTTAATTATTAAAAGGATTAAAATTTTTCAACAATGTTAATAATTACAATTTCGACTCGTAATATGGTTTGCATCTTCATTTAATATTTTGCATTTATAACTGTAATATATATTTAGTTTTCAATTATGTAAAATCAATCCTAAAAATAGAACAACTTAATATTTTCTTATCCATTTTTTTTCTGTTATTTTCATTTAAATTAAACCAACACCAATTCCTTTTGTCGATCAATATGAACTTGAACCTAAATCTTTTAGGCTTTAGTGTCACCAACAAGATTATTAGAATCCAATTCACGAGTCAATTTGTAAATCAAGATCACTTAATAAAACACTTAGAGTCTACAACCAATGGCAAAACCTCTAATCACGATAATCGAGTTAATGAAATAACCATATTAGAGTTTAATGTTATCTTATAGAATAATATATTTATAAGATTTTATTTAAAATATTATAATATAGTGACTATATTACTATATTAATTTCCTTGTAATGTCTATATATTATATATGATTTAATATAATATCATTTTATTTTAACATGATAGGAGAGCCTTTATATATATATATATGATTTCTTTTGCAAGATTCCAAAATATTATTATTATATTTTTCTTGTTGTATTAACATAACAAAATATATATTTTTTTTGTTAATCTTATTTTTTTTATTAAGATTATATACCAAAAAAAATATAATTTATTTTCGTTTAATATTATTTTTTATTTGTATCAAGATTTTGTATCATTAACCTATCATAGTTTTATTGTTTACAAAATCAATTATCTATAATAATTTTGTAAATATAACATTTTTTTTAAAATATCTAAACAATTCATTATTTCATAATTAACAAAAAAAAAAAAAATTATGGTGAATAGTCCCAACAAAGAAGTTCAACCCATTAGGATATAATTTAGGGATAAATGACAAATTTAAGATTGTAGTTGAAGAATTTTGTCAAATCTAGGCCTCTATTATTTTTTTGTCATTTTAAGAACTCTAGTTATAATATTTGTTAAATATAATACTCCCCACTAACACCTATTAACACCGTTAATCAATTTTTATTTTTTATTTTTATTTAATATTTTATCATCTTATTTTTTTATTACTTATCATCTATCAATATTTTTTAACTCTGAAATTTAAACTCTCCCCTCTTCCCAACACCTCAGACTCAAACTAACTGATATCACCACCACCACCGTAAGTTCTATAGTCCATGCTAAGTTATTCTACATAATGAAGTAAACAGATTGTATTTGATTTACTGGCCGAGATTGACGAGTTTATCCCCGCCACTTTCATCTGGAATGCGAGCATCCGTGCTAGTGACGGATGAAGAAGACAAAGACGCAACAATAACTTTCCCTATTTGCCGATTCTCTGCCATGCAGAAGCCTTGTATGCTCTTTTCTGCTTCATATATAACTTATCCCACTAGTATAAATTAGCTGCAGAATCAATATATAAAGCTGAGTGACATAGATAGCATCAACATATGCATCATTAATACCCCTTTTGTTTGGCATCTAATTTGTAAAGTAACAAAAATAAGTCGTAAATAGAGTTAATAGTTATTTGGATAGAGTAAGTGAGAGTAGATGTTGGAAACGATATATTGTAGAAAGATTCAAGTAAAGTAGTGGTTGAGATTGGTGAATCCTAAACGATTCAGGGCATTTTGGTGGGATATCTGTTTTGAGATTATTTTTAAAAGAGAAAAGCAAATAGCAAAAAGAGAGTGAGTGCGTGTGTGAGTTAGATATGGTTAACACAGAACGCATTGTCTTCTATAGTTAGGGTTTTGCTATCTAAAAGTTTTAGATCTAAGATTAGAAGACAAACATTTGCAAAAACAACTTGGAACTTGAACATTTTGTAGCTGGAATCGAAGATACAGAAAGATATACATATATGTGTCTGTAGAAATTGAAATTGCAATGATCCTTTATAAACAAAATGGATTAGAGAGAGGTCCGCACTTAGTATTTTGTATACCAGCTCAACAGAAGGATCCTCGAAGGATTCAAGAAATCGTTTTTCTGTTTATAAGAGAAATACGACCGGAAATGATTTAATAGCTGTTTGAAGAGGGAAGTTATTGGCAAAGATAGGTGGGGAAGCCTCCGGTGGTTGTGGTGGTGATCGTGGAGGAGAGCGACATGCGTTTATACTGATGACTATATAAAAATAATAAATAAATTAAATAACAACTTAAATAATTTAACAGATTTTTAACGGTGTTAGTGTGAAGTATTAGATATGACAAAATATCGTAACTAAAATTCTTAAAACGATAAGAAAATAGATTAGGCCTAAATTTAAAAAAATCTTTCAACTACAGTCCTAAATTTATCATTTATCCCATATAATTTATATAATTTATGATGAATTAATCAATTAGGCGAAACATAAAGTATGCAAATACAATTCAAAATATTGGACAAAATAATCAAATGCCACCAATTCCTCATATATATATATATATAGTACTGATGATTTTCATAAGAGCTAAAATGTGTTTTGAGCTAATAAGTCTTCTTAGCAGGTGGGACATGTACAGGAACGTGCCTATTTTATTTATCTTGGTGTAATTGATGTTGCTTAAATGTTTTTGAACAACTCTCTCAATCTAGGATTTAACGACCTTTGTCTTCCTATGCTCACTTCTCTTTAAATATCTAATTCATTTTTACGCAAAGCTCGTCCGCATCTTCTGTGTCGCAAGATTGGGTTCAAGATTCACGTGTGCTGTGCTCGTGAAAATGACTATTATCTAAGATAATGTAATATTCCTCCTTAATTATTTCACTTTTAAATTATTATTTCTTAATTATTTAATTTTCAAATTATTGTCATTTATTTATTTATTTATTTATTTATTTATTATAAATGGTCTAAGTGGGATGACTCGTACTTTGAAAATATTAATTCTTGCCCTCTACTACTTCGTCTTTAAATTTTCTATGAAGACATTTAACAAACTAACCGCCCATCAAATCCACCTCATGCACTTTCTTCAAAGAACACACTACAACAAATGCGCCTAGTGACACATAATTGCCAACGCATATTAAGCGTTGCAAAAGTCAGACAAAAATTGGATTTTCAACCTTAACTCAATAAATTAGTTTAATTATTAATTACACATGAAAATATAATATATATTTAAATTTAAATTTATATGATTTAAATTTAAAATAAATTTATTTAAATTATTTATACGTAAAAAAATTAACAAAATATTTTTTTTATATAAATTAGAAATTTCCCTAAAAAATAATATTAAAATTAAATTTATAATTAATATTCCAACGAATTTATGCTCACCATAGTTATATTAAAAAAAACCAAAATCATATACAGTAAAACCTCGATAAATTAATACCCTTAGGACCGGGAAAAATTATTAATTAATTAAAATATTAATTAATCGATAAATTAATAATTTATTAATTAATCGATAAATTAATAATTTATTAATTTATCGAGATATTCATAAATTTTAGTAAATTAAATAAATTACTGAATGTAATTAAATTATGGAGGCATGAATTTAAATAAATTATGGAGGCATGAATTTAAATAAATTAAATACATTCACGAATATTACTAAACCTAATTCATTCATGAATTTAAACTAAGTTCACACATTCATGTACATGTACATATTTGTTTTAATGTATACTATATATAATATTGTATAACTAGAAACCAAAAAATATAGCAATATCCACCAGTGTTGTATACAGTAATATCACGGCGTCTCATCTCATATGTGTTAAAAAATCAAACATGATAGATGAGATGCAGAAGGCATTATATGAGCATGCTAGAGATAATCTATCTTGCACTCAAAAACAACTACAACAATGGGTGGCTGAAAAATTCAATGTAAAAGTAAGTCAAACAACAATATCAAACACCATTAAGAAGTCAACAAATTATCTATCGGCTAATATGGAAAGAGGTGATACAAAAAGACACATAGGTGCAAAATTTCCAGAGTTAGAAGTAGTTCTTTATGAGTGGTTCATTCAATATCAAGATCGTATAAATATGTCTGGAGAACTAATCATTGAGAAAACAAAAGTGTTATTGAAAAAGATGTTTCCCACCGATACTCCAGAAATAAGTTTTTCTCAAGGTTGGCTCGAAAGATTCAAATCAAGGCATGACATCAAGTCATATCATCGTTTTAGAGAAAGTGGATCAGTTAATATGGAAAATTTGAAAAGCAATCTACAAACTATAAGAGAGAAACTTGATCAATTTTTTTTTTATGAAATATGTGTTCAACATGGATGAAACAAGATTATTTTATAGGCTACAACCTGATCATTCTCTTGCAACAAAACAACTTGAAGGTAAAAAACAAGACAAAGAAAGAATTACTGTTATTATTTGTTGTAATGAGGTTGGTTCAGAAAAAAATTCCATTGTAGTTTATTGGCAAATATGATAAAGCAAGGTGTTTCAAAAATATAAACTTAAGTAGTTTAAATTGTGAATATATACTGT
The DNA here is from genome assembly GCF_907164915.1 of Impatiens glandulifera. NCBI lineage: Eukaryota > Viridiplantae > Streptophyta > Magnoliopsida > Ericales > Balsaminaceae > Impatiens > Impatiens glandulifera. Next base: position 54,160,150 of record NC_061862.1, on the reverse strand, counting down.
TAGATAAAATCAGACCGGTTCAAATAAACCTAACTTAAGTAAACTTTCCATGCAGGAACAAGGAACCGGACCGGATAAACAAAAGAACCGGTTATGAAAACTAGCCGGTCAAGCTACCAAACTGATCAAGAATACTCGGAACATGACCGCACAAAGAAAGGATCGGCCAAAGCTTAAAACCGGAATCATCAAACAGCCGATCAACCACAAGGCAGAGGAATAACCGGAAGAAGTCCGGTTACATCACTCATACCAAAAGCCATTCGGTTAAGACAAATGGCCGACCAGAACAAGAAGACAATTCGGGTATCTGTTGAGAACGATACCAAAGGAACAGACTGAACACTTATATATCCATGCAAGTCTGAGGAAAGACTGTAGGCTGCAGAAGACAGTACTACCGGATCTTTCCACTTCAGGATAAGTCAGAAAGAAGATCTTCCAAGTACAGACAACTGTCCAACAGACAGTGCCTACATCAAGTAAAAGACAAACCCGACAGGTTTGTCTTACATACCGGAAGAACAGACCGCCAGGTCTGAGACAGAATGCCAGGTCTGAGGTTGACCATCAGGTCTGAGGAAACGACCGCAGGTCTGAGGAAACGACCGCAGGTCTGAATCTCTGAAACACTAAATCACTGCACCCTGTTCAGCCAATCAGATTCAAGGTAGTGCAATATGACCGTTGGCATATTTCACCTATAAAAGGGGCAGTTGAAGAAGAGTAAATGCGGGACACTCAGTGAGATAAGTGAAACGCTAAGAGCATTTACTACAAGTGATAATATTGTGTTATTCTAAGAAAGCGTAAGTGCTAAAGTTAAAGTGTGTTTTACAATTTCGGTGTAAATTGTAAGAGTGTTATCGAGCAGGAAATAAGTCTCGATCGGATTGTACTTGTATTCCTTAGTGAATATCCTTCTCGCGGTTTCGAGAGGAAGTGGTGACGTAGGAGTTTTATCTCCGAACATCTATAAAATCTGTCTTGTTATTTACTTTCTGCCGACTTCATTGTCTAACCGATTAACTCAACTACACCGCTCTATACTATCCATACCGAATTTCCAGATTACCGAAACCGACCCACCATTCTCAAATCTCTATCATCCGAAACCGGCCTTATCCATCAAACAATTGTACTGCTTCAATCTGAAAGCAAACCTCTTCCGCGCTTGAATCTGGTTCAAGGGTTTGTGACAGGTTGTGTAGTATTGAAACCCCGGTGTTAATCTCTAACCGGATTAACCACCACCCTTCGAGTGAGAACCGCTAACCGGTCAAACCCCCGGTCCTCCAGCGGCGACCAACAAACGGGCATGGATGACAGGAACTTTGTTCATGGATTATGTTCGACAATTCGACAAGAAAATGAGTGGAAGAAAAATTCTCTTCATGGTTGATATTTGTCCTTCTCACCCAAAAGTTATTGAAGGACTCACAAATATTGAATTATTTTTCTTACCACCCAACACTACATCAAAGATTCAACCTTGTGATGCTGGTATCATAAGAAATTTCAAGTTTCATTATCATCGGAGATTTTTTTCATAATCTTTTGGAGGGATTTGAAACTGGGACTCCAAATCCAGAGAAGGTAAATATTTTAGATGCAATGAATTTTGTAATTGCAGCATGCTCGATAGATGTTCAACCAAAGACAATTACAAATTATTTTCATCACTATAAACTAAGGCAAGTGAATACAACTGCAATTTCAGAAGATGTAGAGCAATTGTCTAAAGATGTCCAACATTTAAGTCTTCTCATTAAAGAATTGAATTATCGTGATGCAATGGATTCTGAAAAGGTTATTGATTATCCTGGTGAAAATGAAGCCACTGCAGAATTTTTGAGTGATAGAACAAATCATTAGTAGTGTTATAGAAAATGAGAAAGAAGATGAAGCAAAAGATGATAATATAGAGTTGGAGCTGGTCTCACGAAAAAATGTCCTTCAAGCAACAAATACATTGCATAATTTTCTCTTGCAATATGAACATAATACGCCACAACTTCATAATGCATTAAGAAGAATTCAAGATAAAGTACAAAGAGACATCAATTTCAAAAGGGAGAAAATTACACTAGAGTCTTATTATAAAAGTACATCTTAGAATAAATATCTATAATTTTGATGTAATATGAAATTATTAATTTTTATATTATACGGGGACTTATATGCATTAATAAAATTATATTATCTTATAAATTTAGCTAATTATTAATTTATTTTAATGGTTCCGAGTTGGGACTACAAAATTTAATTAATTAATTGAGATTATTAATTTATAGAGTATTAGGTTTTACTGTATTAAATAATATATTGAAATTAAGTGATTAATTTAAATGAGTTTTTTTATAAAAAAAATATAAAAAAGTATGAGAATCTGATACCATGGAGTGTTCACGAGTGGTTAAAGCTTCTTTTTAGGGTGTTAAAGAATAGGCAACAATTTGTGAGTTTGTTTTTCTCTTTCTAGGTCATATTGTCGCAGAGTAAGAGAGGCAAGGTATAACTAAGGATCTGGATACGGAGCTTCGAAAGCTAAATTGCAGAACAACGGGTGGATTCATGAAGTTAATGAAGTTAATGCTTACCAAGTAGAAAATGAAGGATGCATATGAAATTGAAGGAAAATTTGATGATTCTCAGATATTCCATGATTGTGTAATTGATATTTACTATTATCTTCATGGAGGTTAGTTGAACTGAATTACTTCTCATTTCCTAGTTATGTTGTAATGGCTATTGCTTGCTGATTTGATGATCCTTGAACAAATCATTGACTATGTTTGGAATGTAAGTGTATTGTCTTTTAATTACATTAAAATTTATTAGCTATGTTGAGTTGCGTTTTCAGTCTGTTTTCTGATCTGAATTGTTAAGCCATTCAACGAGCAGTCAAACAATGGAAAAGAAAAGCTTCAAATACGTCATCCTAGATGGCAACGCTAGTGTAAGTTACACAATTATAATATTATCGTACTCTAATCAAATTTTGATGTAGGACGAAGATACCAAATTCATTGTATACCTTAATTATGTTATGTTTATGTGATATCATATTATATTATATGTGTTGTAGTTATGAAGGAGGAACGAGAGATTAAAATTGGGCTTTCAACTGATGTCAAACATATTGCACATATTGGATGGGATGGAGCATATGAAAATCCTCCTACTTGGGTATATATTTATTAAATTTATTCTAAAAAAATTGGATAAGATATTTATTCATTGGACAATACCCAGATGAATGAATTCAAGACAAAACCCAATAAGGAACGCAACTGCAAATGTCAATGCTAATATCGAGGAGACAATATCCCCAACTCTGCAATCTTAACAGGGTCATCTTAAGGTTCTAATTTTTATTTCTCAAATGTATTTTTTCTCCTTTATGTCAAGATAGAGGCTAATTGCATATGAAATTTTGAAAATCTTGTTCAATGGAGGATTGATTGATTATTTACTAAAGGTTATGTAGAATTTTGGGGATTTATTTGTTTGGTTCTGCATTATTTGGATTTTATTACACAATTACAAGTTATGATAAAAATACTACTACAAGTTATGCTCAGGTGCTATCATAGCTTTGTGAAATAATATCTTGATTTCTTCTGAATTTTGTATACAACCTTGTGAATTATTGATCTAATATATTTATATGTACTATTTTGACTTCATATGACTGAAAACTTCTTTTCTTCCTCCCTAATTTTTGGTAACCTCACCAAAATGAATTAATGCAATATTGTAGTATTATTGTAGGGTTATGTTGCTAAATAGTTCTACAAGTAGGGTGTTAAGCCAGTTGAGTTTGCAATTATTTTTAAATTAAGAAACGGTATGTATGACTTTCCCTGCAACTATTATCTTTTTCATGTATATTTTTATTTTTTATTGGAGTAATGCTAATTTGATTTTGTTTATTTTGGTCATCACTATTGGTATTTTCTGGCTTTCAACTTGGTCCTTATGAGCGTCCAACTCTTAGTAAGGGTTACCTTTTTCCTGAATTTAAATTTTCAAATCTTCTAAATCATTATATTTGATAATATAAAGTATTTATATTTCTTGTTCATTTGATACTGATTCCAGTCATTTGGATACTTAAAAGGAGCTCAGATTTATAGTGGGATAATCAATTATTGGAAATATTGTTATTCATACAAGTCTGTAATTGGTTTCTTGTGAACTTATCTGTTAATTTTATAATTTTTACAATTATTTTCTTGTTTATTTTATTTAAATAAAATTTATGTATTCATTGTTAAATTGGTTGCATAACATCTCCAAGACTACTAGGATTTTACGTTTGTGTTGGAAGTGGAGGTAAAAGATGGTTAGCAGAGTGGTATATGGAGAAAGGTAAGATCGATTCTTGCTAATTCTTGAATATTAAGACCACATCTCTCAGGTAAGAATCTAATAAACAAATGATTTAAAAATGCTAATTTTTTGTTGTTGCAGGAATTGAATTAATTCTAAACACAAAGATAGTTAAGGCAAATCTTGCTTCTAAGGCTCTCATAAGTGATACTGAGTAAACCTTTAAATATCAATCTTTGATCATTGCTATTGGTTCCAATGTAGGCATGCTCACCATTCATTCACACCAGATTAACCTGATTTCCTTCTATTCCAGGTTTGGATAACATTTGTTGTTTAAAACTTTTATTCTGAGAATCAAACATCTATTTAAAAAAAATTGAGAATCGAATTAATTCACACTGGGCTAAGTTAAAATTACTTTCTTTTATTTTTTTTTATTTTTTTTTTCATTTATAATAATTGATTGAGATGTTCTCATTTTCAAAAGAAAAATATGCATATTATATTTCATCTATGTATTCATACAAAAGTTTCAATCCAACCTAATCAAGAATAAAATGTTCTTTGGATGATCATTCAAACGTTAATTGTTCGCAATCAAAATTTCAATCCACCTAATTTCCTTCTGTCCTTGGGAAATAATTCAGAAGTTAACCTTTGAAACTAAAATCATTCAAAAGTTTCAATCCACCTGTTTTTCCTTTTGTCTTGTTATTTAGTTATATATTTTCAAATCTTGAGCTACTTGAAGAGCATTTTTTGGTGCTAATTGGATTCACCATTTCCACATGTTATGTATATTTTTTTTCTAAAATAGCTTGATAACTTAATTTTATTAGATTACAAAAGGTTTTTTGGAAAAATACGGTCCAGAGAGCGTTGTTAATATCAATTACAGATGTTGATACTTATAAGTGGAACTATTGAGTTTTATTTCTTCTACTTCCAATCTCAATAGAAAAATCTAACAACATACAAATTTCATTTTCCATTGGAAAATGAAAGGCTCGCTTTACTGGGATTGGTGTTGGATCTGCTTACTACAGCTTGTGGCCTATTATAGAGTTCATGACATTTAGTTTCTCCATACAGATTAGCATAACATATAAGCTTTAGTTGAGTAAATATCTATTCTTACCAATTAATGTTTCCAAAAGGTTATATCATATGTTGAGTTGAGATATCTTGCTTTATAGTGTGTGAAGATTGAGTAAGTTATAGAGATTACTTGACTCAATTGTTGGATATGAAACTGTCTTTTTGTACAATTTAGTATTAAAGTCTGTCTTGGACTGCATTGGTGTGAGAAATTCTCCAACACTTTTTGTTGAGAGTATTTACGAAAAGGATTTAGGTGTTTGACATTTTTTTTCTCATTTATTTAAAGGGAATTTACTTTGTTGTCTGCTGGCACCATTTGTTTATGTTGTGAAAGGAAATTAACTTTTCTTCTTTGGATCTCATTTCAGGCAATACACCACATAATTAATTCAATTGCAATGCAAATCTATCTACATGTGGTCAAATATTAGTTCTGATTATGTTTAGAGGAGGACCTACAGGAGTTGGTGCTCGCTCAAAAAGTGGGATTTACAAAATTGTCTGTCGATTTCAGTGGTTTATGGAGTAATTATTGTTTATATCTTTTTATATAGCTTACATATAGCTTACTATAGTATTTTATTTTATTTTAATTGCTTTTAAAACTATTAAAATATTATTAAAAAATTGTAATATGTTAGTTAATGTTTTTTATTTAAATATAATAGTATTTTATGAAATAATATTATTAAGATGATTCATATTTTTTTTTGTTATTATGTAAATGTTAATAATCAGTAAGAAAGGTTCTTTTTAATGATTATTCAATTAAAAAAAATTGTTAAAAAAATTGAAATATAAAATAAAATTATTAAAAATTAAATGGACTTTTAGTGACACTTAATTTAATATTACCGATGCTTAAATAAGCGTTGTTAAAACATGCGCCCATCCTGCTTCTAGCGACGCAAGAAGTGTCGGTGATATTTCTGGCGACGCTTTTAAGGGTTGGAAGAAGTTTTATTTACCGTCGCTAGAATATTTTTTTTTTGTAGTGATGGTTGATGGATATTCACAAATGCAGAAATTAATGCAAACAAATTGAATTCTTTACCTTCAAGGAAGATACATTCTTTAAGAGTTATTGTTAGTGGTGGGTTATATAATAAAAGAACACTTTATAATGTTTAAATCTGTTAATAGTAAGAACAAGAAAAAAAATACATATTTGATCTGATCTCATCCAATGGTGTTTAAACATTAATAATTATTCATTTCTTTCCGAAAAAAATGAGTCCATTTTTTAAAATATAATCTAAGCACCTTTGTCTGTTGGGTATGACGATAGTGATACAAATCAAACTTTGTCTCGTCATGTATTTCTATTACTACGAAACTAATGCTTCTCTTTGGGTTGGAGAAGCAGATGAGTTAAGTGAAACCATTATTTACCTTAATAATTAAATTAAATTAAATAAATGGTTAAGTTCTACATTCTAAAAGCCTCAAGTACTTTTGCTAAGTTATTAATACTGTGGTATTTTTGTTTTTCCAATGAGATATCATGAATTCCACAATAATGTGATACAGTTGATTGGTTTTTCTATGGCCAATAATTTTCTAAGAGGATTCTTTTAAAACCTAAGGGTTTTAATGAGAGCTTATTCCCCTAGTGAGAAAATCCACTACTTGATCATGCCTTGAATATTAAGAACCTTTGGTTCAACAATATTAAAGTAAACAAAAATTTAGAATCAATATTGTCACACTGAAAACCTAACATGAGGACACAAAAGCAAACCCAAAAGTGATCACAATAAACAAAACCAATCTTAAAATTGACATGAAAATGAATTTGAAGTTCCAATGATATGAATACATGACTATCATCTCTTTGTTAGCAAATTAACATTCAAAACACTAAAAATATAACATTCAATATGTTGTTTTGGTATAACAGCTTTTTCATGTATATAAAACATTTACCTTGTTATTTTTGTCAAAAATCACAATCATCTAAAAAAATGTTTTCATGATTAAAAATGATCTAATCATATGATGTTATAAAAATTAAATCTGAAACATCTCCCCAAGTCTATCTCTATAGTGTAACGTGTCCGACAAGAAACTTTTTGGGTGTATCTGTTAATTAGAGCTCATTTGTCATTCTTTCAGTTTTAGGCTTGATGTAAACGAGGTTACAAGCAGGCAGGCAAATTGACTAAGTCTTTTATCCATGTACATATGGTGTGGGATGTTTCTAAAATTGACCCTGATTTGTTCTGTTTACGGCTATCTAAGTTTCAGATTCATACCATTTTTTAACTTTTCAACTTTAAACCAAGTCTCTAGATATAGGTATAGTTATTCACAAAAACCTATAACAGGTCTTGTCCAGCTTCTAAACATCAGATAATAAAACTCATTTTGGACCATTTTCTCTAGCCCTATAGATTCTCGTTGTTTTATTAGCTAGGGAGTCCCTAATAGCCAGGAATGAGATATTTATGTCTCCGATGAAGTGACCAATTACTACAAATTGCCACAATTGAACCACAATGTACGAAGGTGAACAAGTAGTTGCTAAGCATCCTTTATCGGTGTTAGTGAACCAATAGTTGACATGTTGGTTTCTTTGCCTAGAATATTCTTTTTGGGTGTTTGTCCCACATAGGAAGTGAGCAAGAAAATTGTCTTGACCTGACCCTATAAATAAAGGGTTTGGGTGTTAGTTTTCTCTTGTACTATTAAGTATCTGTAATCCGTGTTAACAATTATAGTAGAATATTTTTCAGTGGCTCTGCCCATGGATTAGTCAGCACTTTTGCTAGATACCACGTTAAATCGGGTGTCACTTTCATTCTGTCTTTTACTATTATTATTATCATTATCTTGCATCCGTTATAAAAAATTGGTATCAGAGCAGGGTTGTTCAGATCTGCTCAGGCAAGAACGATGGTTGGAGGTAAAAGTTTGAAAGCCGACAAGTTTACTAGGAGGAATAGTTTCAGTCTGTGGCAGATCAAGGTCCGGGCATTGTTGAAACAACACGGCCTATGGGCTCCCTTGATGAAGTCTGCACCTGTCCCACCACCTGCTGACATGGAGTCTTTGGAAGAAAAGGCACACTCAACATTGCTCTTGGCTCTGGCAGACAATATCATTACTGAGATGGTTGAGGAGGAAACCGCTGCTAGTTTGTGGTCTAAGCTGGAGACTTTATACATGAAGAAGAGCTTAACCAAAAAGTTGCTTTTGAAGTAACGTTTGTTCAGTCTGCGTATGCAGGAAGGTACACCTCTTAGAGACCATCTAGATCAATTAAATGCAATATTATTAGATCTGCGTAATATGGATATTAAGATAGATGATGAGGATGCTACATTGATTCTGTTAGTTTCTTTACCAATATCATATGAAAACTTTATGGATTCTTTCATTAGTGGTAAAGATTCATTGGCTCTAGAAGAAGTTAAATTTGCCCTTCATAGTAGAGAATTACGACATAGCTGCAGTGGCACTCTTTCGGATAGTCAGGTTGTTGGGCTAGTTGCAAACAACCATCAGGGATATGGTAAACCGGGGAAAAAGAAGTTCCCCAAGAAACCAGTCAGAAGGGGTTCGAAACCAACAGATGTGTGCAATTACTATAAGGAAAAGGGACATTGGAAGAATGAATGTCCAAAGAAGAGACAAAGTCAACATGAGAAGGCACCAGGTACTGTTGCAGTTGTTGAAGATGGTACAAACTCCGAAGAGGATATTGCCTTAGTTGCTGATGGTCACACACATTACACTGATGTATGGGTTCTGAATTCTAGAGCATCTTACCATATTTGTCCTAGGAGGGAATGATTTTCAACCTATGAGCAGGTGGATGGTGGAAATATTTCTATGGCCAATAGCTCTACCTGCAAGGTGGTTGGGATGGGCTCGATCAATATTAGGACTAATGAAGGAAAATTCCGTACACTGAACGAAGTTAGACATGTTCCACACATGACGAAGATTTTAATATCTATATGTCTTTTGGACAAGAAGGGGTTTAGCTTCAAAGGTGAAAGTGGGGCCTTACATGTTTACAAGGGTTCAAGTGTGATTCTGAAAGGTGTGAAGCGGGGCACTTTGTATTTTCTACAAGGTACTACAATATCTGATTCTGCTGCCGTTGCTTCCTCCGAGATTGACCAAGGAGACATGACGAAGTTGTGGCACATGAGGCTTGGGCATATGAGTGAGAGGGGGATGTAAATTCTGGCTAAAGATGATTTTCTATGTGGGAATAAGATAAAGGATCTTGGGTTTTGTGAACATTGTGTTTTTGGGAAACTACATCGCAGCAAGTTCCCCAAAGCGATTCATAGAACAAAAGGAACACTTGATTACATCCACTCTGATTGTTGGGGGTCGTCACGTGTAGAGTCTTTGGGGGGTCACAAGTATTTTCTATCGTTGATTGATGATTATTCAAGGATGACCTGGATATTCATAATGAAGCATAAGAGTGATGCTTTCAAGAACTTCAAGTAGTGGAAGGCATTAGTGGAGAATCAAACTGGGAAGAAGGTCAAGAGGTTACGAACTGATAATGGTTTAGAATTCTGTTGGTCTGAGTTAAATGAGTTTTGCAAGACTGAGAGGATTGCCAGACATCATACGGTTAGGAATACACCTCAGCAGAATGGTGTAGTAGAACGTATGAATCAGACACTACTAGAGAGATCTCGGTGTATGCTCTCAAATGCTAGGTTAACAAGAATGTTTTAGGCTGAAGTAGTTAACACAACATGCTATCTGATTAATCATGGACCTCACATAGGTATAAATCTGAAAACTCCTTATGAACTGTGGTCTGGGAAGCTTGCTAATTACTCTATTTTGAGAACTTTTGGTTGAACGGTCTACTATCATGTCAATGAGGGGAAGTTGGAGCCAAGAGCAAAGAAGGGAGTATTTGTAGGCTAGGATATAGGATCTGGTCCCCTTCAGAGAGGAGGGTTATTCTGAGTAGGAATGTTGTCTTTGATGAAAATTTCATGCTTAACACAACTGTGAAGTTCACCATTCCGGTAGATTGTGGTGTCGAGAAACAGGTGGAGCAGGAAAAGACTGAGGCTAGTTGTGAAGCATAGGAGAGTTTTTGTCAACCACTTTCAGCGGCAGATTTCTCAGTTGCTCCATCATCATCTGTAGAACATCAAAATCTAGCTCTTAATCGCCCTAGAAGAGCTAATTTTGGTGTACCTTCTATAATGTATGGCTATGAGGACATGGTTGCCTATGCTTTACAGGTTGCAGAGGAAGTGGATCCTCATGAGCCATCCACCTACAAGAAAGTTGTTACGGGTACTGAGTCTGTCCAATGGCTTGCTGCCATGGGAGATTAGATGACGTCACATCAAAAGAATCAGACTTGGGAATTAGCTAGAAGACCACCAGGGAGAAAGGTTGTCACTTGTAAATGGTTGTTCAAGAAGAAGGAAGGGTTGTCACAAGCTGAGGGGGTCAAGTATAAAGCTAGGTTAGTTGCTAGAGGGTTCATTCAGAAAGTGGGAGTGGACTATAATGAGATATTCTCACCAGTAGTCAAACATACTTCCATCAGTGTGCTACTTGCTATAGTTGCACATCAGGACCTGGAACTCGAACAACTAGACGTGAAGAAAACTTTATTACATGGAGAGTTGGAAGAAGAGATATACATGAGTCAGCCAGATGGTTTTCAGGAACCTGGAAAAGAGGAATATGTTTGCAAGTTGAAGAAGTCCTTATATGGACTGAAACAACCTCCGAGGCAGTGGTATAAGCGGTGCGATAGCTACATGTTTAAGATTGGCTATTCAAGGAGTCCGTATGACAATTGTGTCTACTACAACAAGCTCAAAGATGGTTCCTTCATCTATTTTGTATTGTATGTAGATGATATGTTGCTAGTTGTTGAGAAGAAGTCTGACATTCAAAAGTTGAAGGCACTACTCAGTATAGAATTCGAAATGAATGATTTAGGTGCTACTAAGAAAATTCTGGGAATGGAGATCTACAGAGATAGAAGTCATAACAAGATATTCTTGTCACAGAAGGGATATATTCAGAAAGTTCTATCGAGGTTTGAAAAGGCTACTGCTAAGCCCATTGATACTCCTAGTGCTTCAAATGCACAATTTTCTGTAGTATTTACACCTAAATCATCTAAGGAGAAGGAATACATGTCACATGTTCCTTATGCTAGTGCAGTGGGAAGCTTGATGTATAATATGGTCTTCACTAAACCGGATCTTGCACATGCTGTTAGTGTTGTTAGTAGGTTCATGGGAGACCCTGGTAAGCAACACTGGCAAGTAGTGAAGAGGATTTTCTGCTATCTCAGGGGTACATCTGATGTTAGTCTTAGTTATGGTGGTTATAGTTAGTGTCTAGTATCTGGTTACTTAGATTCTGACTATGCTGGAGATGTAGACAGTAGAAGATCGATGACCGGTTATGTATTCACTCTTGATGGTTCTGTTGTGAGTTGGAAGGCTACTCTGTAGCCGACAGTAACTTTGTGTACTACAGAGGCAGAATATATGGCTTTGACAGAAGCTGCTAAGGAGGGAATCTGGTTTAAAGGATTGGTTAGTGACTTGGGTCTACACCACGATCAGGCTTCAGTGTACTGCGACAGTTTGAGTGCAATATGCTTAACCAAGGATCAAGTTCACCATGAAAGAACAAAACACATTGATGTGAGGTACCATTTTCTGAGAAGTGAGAAGAGGATCAAGGTAAACAAAGTGGGAACTGCAGACAATCCAGCTGATATGTTTACCAAGCCGGTTCCGTAGAGCAAGTTTCAACACTATTTGAACTTGCTCAATGTTAGAAGCTGTTGATTGCTCTTGAAGGGGCAAGGCCCGAGGCAGAGCAGGTCACATCTGGGTATTCAGTGTAATGCATCTGTTTTGTTTATCTAGGCATTCAGTGTAATGCATTTGTTTTGTTTATCTGGGAATTTAGTACAATGCATCTGGCACATCTGGTATTTAAAGTACATCTGGTGCATCTGGCTATCTGGGAAAATATTCAAGTCAAGGTGGAGATTTGTTGGTTTCTTTGCCTAGAATATTCTTTTTGGGTGTTTGTCCCACATAGGAAGTGAGCAAGAAAAATGTCTTGACCTGACCCTATAAATAAAGGGCTTGGGTGTTAGTTTTCTCTTGAACTATTGAGTATCTGTAATCCGTGTTAACGATTATAGTGGATTATTTTTCAGTGACTCTGCCCGTGGATTAGTCAGCACTTTTGCTGGATACCACATTAAATCGGGTGTCCCTTTCATTCTGTCTTTTACTATTATTATTATCATTGTTCTCGCATCCGTTATAACATGACATTTGAAAACCACGATCAACTAACCACAACCAAAGATCTAGTTTTCAGTAAAGCCGTAAACCACTATCTTCAATAGAACTTATGTGTTCCTCAAGTGAAAAAAAGTTAAATATAAGGCTATGATTGTGATAATTGTGCTAAAAAGGATAAACCTCTAAATATCTAATACATCATATAATATCAATTATCATATCATATTATATCAAGACCTAGACTTAAAAAAGGATTACGACATAATTCTAGAAATTTCATTTTCAAACCTTGTAGATAGAAATTTGTATCTCGGTCGTTGTATTGTCCAAGGTGGAAATCGGTAATATTAGGGGCGCACCAATGGCAAATGATTGGCTTGTTTGCACGAAGCCAGGGCATTTGAGATTATAGCATCCTGTATTGCTATAGCCATCATTCTGCATTGCCGTATGAACTAGATTACTAAACAAATTTCAACATTGAATAATGTTACAATAATAATCTTAAAAAACACTCATTATGTTGGAAGAGTCTAGAGAGAACTCACTGTCCAATATATGAAAAACCTTGTTTTACTGTCTCCATACATGTGGGGATGGACCTAAGGAATTAATTAAATCGATAATAAATTAATTAAACAAGCTATGTTTATAAATAATGTTTTGACATAAAATGTTCAATTGAGTTTTGTACTTACTGTCCAACCGGCTTCAATAGAGTTTGATTTCGGTGTACTAAGATCAGTTGCGAGCCAAAGTTGCACTAAACTGAAATCACCTTCCTCAGTTCGAGGTTTCGAAACACTGAATATTGCAGAACCACCGTAGTAGTTTCCTTTTTTATTCGATACCATTGCATGCTAACATTTTTATTTGTCACATTAAATTATTTAAAAAATAATATAAATTAAAATGTAAAAGAATAATCATACCTCATGATTCTTAATTGCAACATTCTTGATGGCTGGAAGTGAATGAAACAAGGAAGTTTCACGTGTAAGGGATCTTATAATAGGGACTGTTTGAAATGGGCATTCTCCATTTCTATGCCAGTCCTGGACAATCTTATTCTTGGGGAAATAGTTATCCCTTTTCATCTATAAACATTAATTAATTAGCTTAATCTTATAATATAATTTAAATTAGATCTTGATTAAAATTGAATTCAGATTACGAACCAAGAATTTAGGAAATAATTTCATGTGATATAATGTACCTGCTCCAAGTTAAGATTTAGTTGCGAGCTCTTAATCAATGGATTGTCGAAACTGATTTGTTTGTAGATATTAACACAATCGATTATATCTCCGTAGTCACTCTGCATACATCATAAAAGATTTTATTATATAACCTTAATGTTGAAATAGAAAAGAAATAAATGATGATGATGGTAGTGATGACCTTGATTGTTTTAACCGTTCCTTTGGGTTCTGAAGCCTCTATAAATCTATGGTGTAACAAATGGGATATGGCTATTATCCCAAATGCAGAGATCAATGCAAGAAAATTCATCATTTTAAAAATACATTCAAGGAGGATTCGTTCTTTGAGAGTCGTTAGTGGTGGGTTATATAAGACTTGTAAAGCTTTCTTAGGTTTAAATCTATTAATTGTAAGAACAAAAAGAAGAAAATACAGACCTGATATGATCCCAAAGTGTCTAGGCATGCATTAATTATACATTTTCTTTCAAATATATTTAATTGCATCATAATAAAATATAATATAATCCAATGGAAAGTCATTTCTTTTTCTTTTGTTTTAAAAAATATACAGTTTAAATAATTTTATATAAATTATAAAGGGATAAAATCTACTTTTTGTTTTCAAAAATAAGATTTACATTCATTGGACCTTTTTTTAAAAAAATAAATAAATTAAGATATAAATAATTTTTTATAAATTATAAAGGAATGAAAAAAAAAGTAGCAAAGTCTTCTACTTAAATGTAAACTCAAACAAACCTATATTGTTGGGATAAATTAAACAAAGAAAAGAGAAAATTAATTAATTAATAAATAATTAATTAACGTAAAAGAATATGAACAACATAATTTTGATGATATGATTTGAACAAAATTAAGTTGGGTTATTTGTCGTTAGCAGGTAAATATCTAAAGAAGACCGTCCAGCTAGACGAGGTTTAACTCCTTTAGACATGGTCTAAAGGAAAGCGCAGTTAGACGAGGTCTAACTCCTTTAGACGTGTTCTAAAGAGAAGCACAGTTAGATGAGATCTAACTCTTTAGACGTGGTCTAAAGGAAAGCGTAGTTAGACGAGGTCTAACTCTTTTAGACGTGGTCTAAAGGGAAGCGCAGTTATACGATGTTTAACTCCTTTAGATGTGGTCTAAAGGGAAGCGCAGTTAGACGAGGTCTAACATCTTTAGACGTGGTCTAAAGGGAAGCACAGTTAGATGATGTCTAACTCCTTTAGACGTGGTCTAAAGGGAAGCGCGGTTAGACAATGTTTAACTCCTTTAGACGTGGTCTAAAGGGAAGCGCGGTTAGATGAGGTCTAACTCCTTTAGACATGGTCTAAAGGGAAGCGTAGTTAGACGCGGTCTAACTCCTCTAGACGTGGTATTGGGATCGGTGTTACTAATAGAGACTAGGGTCTGACTATTGTTAACAGTTTATGATAAACTATTCGATAATAATACTATGAGGGATTAATGTCTATTTTTATTCTTTCAAATCCTTCAAAATCTTGAAATGGATTGAAGTGCGGAACTGTTCGTTTGATTTAAAACATTAGACAGCTGAATGCAAATGGTAGAAAGTAAAGAACACAAGGAGTTTTATGGATGTTCGGAGATAAAATTCTTACATCATCCCTTCTTCCACAACCAGAAGGATATCCACTAAAGATTTTGAATCAAATACAACTCACTGATCTAGCTAACTCTCTGTTGAACAAAACAACCTTTGTTCAACTTACAGTACTGAGGTTTCTCATAAAAAAGACAGTATGTAATTTCAATGTATTCACAGGTAGACAGTAAAATATTTAATGTATGCGTTAAGTAAAGTGTGTTTTAGACTTGTAAAATCTGGCTTTATGTCGATCGTTGTCCTTAGGCTTCCATATATAGTTGAAATACACCAATGGTCGAATATTCTTTGAGGACACGTGGCATGTGTCCATTGGACGACCGCCTATAGTACTAGAGTACAACAAACTTTGAATAATATGATTGTGGCTGTACCGAACAGGTAGTGCGCCGATTATCCTCTGATCTTGTCTTGTACTAGAAATGTATATTTGAGAGATATCCGTGTACGTGACATAAATTCATTGGATAAAATTAGCTGGCTTGTCAGACTACACAGAAGAAAGTGGAGTAGAAAGTAGAGAGATCGTGGTTAGACAAATGCTTTATTCAGACGGTTGCTAAGACATTAGACGTTCTTCTTTAGACCGCGTCTAAAGAAGTTAGATGTCCTCGTCTAACTATGCATTCCTTTAGACCGCGTCTAAAGGAGTTAGACATCCTCATCTAACTACGTTTCCCTTTAGACATCGTCTAAATGAGTTAGACATCCTCATCTAACTAACTATCCCTTTAGACGCGTCTAAAGGAGTTAGACGTCCTCGTCTAACTACGTTTCCCTTTAGACCACGTCTAAAGAAGTCAGACGTCCTCGTCTAATTACGTTTCTCTTTAGGCCGCATCTAAATGAGTTAGACGACCTCGTTTAACTACGTTTCCCTTTAGACCGCTTCTAAAAGAGCTAGACGTTCTCGTCTAACTATGCTTCCCTTTAGACCGCGTCTAAATGAATTAGATGTCCTTGTCTAACTACGGTTCCCTTTAGACCGCGTCTAAAGGAGTTAGACATCTTCGTCTAACTACGTTTCCCTTTATACCGTTTCTAAAGGAGTTAGACGACCTCATCTAACTACGTTTCTCTTTAGACCGCGTCTAAAGGAATTAGACGACCTTGTCTAACTACACTTCCCTTTAGACAACATCTAAAGGAGTTAGATATCATCGTCTAACTACGTTTCCCTTTAGACCGCGTCACAATTTAAAATGTTATCACATTTTTAGCGTGATTTTTTCACGATTTTTTATATCATTACTTGTGCAGATGTTAGTCTTAATAAATTATAAAGGAATAAAATTTCCTTTTGTTTTCAAAAATAAGATTTACATTCATGAAACTTACCAAAAAAAATTAAGATATGCAAAGTCTTTTACGAAAATAGAAACTCAAACAAACATATCGGTATATATTAGAGTTCAATGTCATATAATAATATATTTATAAATATTATAAAAATAGAAAAATAACAATTATATTAATTTACTTATAAGTTTAATATAAAGTCTATATATTAGGCATAGATGGTGTTATTTAATATATATACATGTAATATAACTAGCATTTAGCCCGTGCATTTGCACGATTAATAATATAAAAAACCGTGAAAAACAATTACGGATAACATTTTTAATTTTATTTTTAACCGTTTTAAGTTTATGGGTGAGTTAACCCACAATCCGACCCAAGTATCCATTTACTCAACATTATTTTATATATATATATATATATTAGTTAGTTAAAAAATTGAATTTATATTAATATTAAAACGTCCCGCGTTCATCAAATTTGGTGTTGAATTTAAAATATAAAGTCTTTGTAGCCTAGTTACTTAAAGAGTTGTACTTGTTTTGTTAGGTTACAAGTTCGAAACATACCTCTAGCATTTTTAATTTTATTTTTAACCGTTTTAAATTTAAAGGCGGGTCAACCCACAATCCGACCCAAGTATCCAAATTCACAACAACTCTCGACCCGGCAATCCGGACACTTTAAAAATTAAGCATCATTATATATATATATATATATATATTAGTTAGTTACAAAATTGAACTTATATTAATATTAAAACGTCCCGCGTTTATCAAATTTGGTGTTGAATTTAAATATAAAGTCTTTGTAGCCTAATTGGTTAAAGAGTTGTACTTATTTTGTTAGGTTGTAAGTTCGAAACATACCTTTAGCATTTTTAATTTTATTTTTAACCGTTTTAAATTTAAAGGCGGGTCAACCCACAATCCGACCCAAGTATCCAAATTCACAACAACTCTCGACCCGGCAATCCGGACACTTTAAAAATTAAGCATCATTATATATATATATATATATATATATTAGTTAGTTACAAAATTGAACTTATATTAATATTAAAATGTCCCGCGTTTATCAAATTTGGTGTTGAATTTAAATATAAAGTCTTTGTAGCCTAATTGGTTAAAGAGTTGTACTTATTTTGTTAGGTTGTAAGTTCGAAACATACCTTTAGCATTTTTAATTTTATTTTTAACCGTTTTAAATTTAAAGGCGGGTCAACCCACAATCCGACCCAAGTATCCAAATTAACCATAGCTCTCGACCCGGCAATCAGACACTTTAAAAATTAAGCATCATTATATATATATATATATATATATATTAATATTAAAACGTTCCGCGTTTATCAAATTTGGTGTTGATTTTAAAATATAAAGTCATTGTAGCCTAGTTGGTTACAGAGTTGTACATGTTTTATTAGGTTGCAAGTTCGAAACATACGGACACTTTAAAAATTAAGCATCATTATATATATATATATATATTAGTTAGTTAAATAGTTGAAATTATATTAATATTAAAACGTCACGCGTTTATGAAATTTGGTGTTGAATTTAAAATATAAAGTCTTTGTAGCCTAATTGGTTAAAGAGTTGTACTTATTTTGTTAGGTTGCAAGTTCGAAACATACCTTTAGCATTTTTAATTTTATTTTTAACTGTTTTAAGTTTAAAGGCGGGCCAACCCACAATCCGACCCAAGTATCCAAATTAACCACAACTCTCGACCCGACAATCCAGACACTTTAAAAATTAAGCATCATTATATATATATATATAGATATCTTTATATTTTAACATTATATTAGAACCAAGTTTTCATTCTTAAGCACTACAATCATAGTCTAGTTTTTTTTTTCTTTATCAATGGTTATTTGAGATATTTATTATAATATATTAGTTTCAATAATCATTTTTCTTTTTAGATATTTTGTTGATATTTTTATTTTATTCTGTTATCATATTCTTACATTTTTTTTCAGTTATTGTTTCTACTAAGGGTGAAAAAATTATCGAAATTATCATTATATAGAAAATATCGTACCGTAAAATATCAAAAATATCAATTTTTTGGGTATACTAAAAAAATGTAAGAAATGATACCGATACCGAAATTATTTTTAAGGTAAATGTACGAGATTTTCAAAATTTCGGTATATCGATATATAATATTTATAAATTAAATATATATATAATACTTATAAGGAAATTAATTATTACTAATTAAATTTTAAAAAATTATACTTTCATTTCTATTTTAGAAAATATATCCACGAATGCATAAAATTTTTAGTAAGATCAAAAGTTTATTAACGAATTAACCAATTTTATTAAATTTATTTTCTTATTCGGACATATTTAAATAAATTTTATGTTAATTCAATTATAAAAATATATTTTTTCAAAGTAAAATAAAAAATAATTATATTGTAATATTATTCCATATATGCAATTCATATATATATTAATTAAGCTAATTTTATTTCATAACAATATATTTTTTTATTCAAAATATATCAATGCGGTCTAATATAGGGCTGCAAATGAGCCGAGTCGAGCTCGAATTTGCTTGAGCTCGAACTCGACTTTATGAACAATTAATATATATAATAGTGTTTTTTCATATAAATCTATGAACATGAACGATCTATATAAGCAAAATTTTCTCATAATACAAAAAAAAATCAAAGTTATTTAAAAATATGAGCAATAACTATTGTAGAAATGAAAATGTATTTTAATTTACCTGTAGGTTTCTTGTGAATGAATGAGAGAAATAGTGTAGATGAGAGATAACATAAAAAAATGTATTAGCCTATTATGAATGAGTGAAATTAATGATGAAGACGAAAGAAGAAGAAATAGTGAAGAAGGAAGAAGAAGTAATGGTGAAGATAGAGGAAGAACAAGAAGAAAGAAGAAATGGTGAAGATGAGGAAGAAGAAGAAAACGGTGAAGACAGAAGAAAGAAGAAGAAAAAGATATGAAAAGTCACTTATGAATGATAAGTTAGAAATTACGGTTTTGTTTTATGACAATATAATATAATAATGTGGATTATGGGCCTTTCTATATGGGCTTTGAAAATAGAGAGAATTTTTTTTTTAAAATTTTAAGCTTTTTTATATTAAATAAATATATTATATATTATCGGGCTCGAAAAAGCTCGACAAGCCGTCGAGCAAGCATTATTAGAGCTCGAGTTCGGCTTGAATATTAAAGGAGCCGTCTCGAACTCGGCTCGAACTCGATCAAAGTCAAGCTCAAGCCGAACTTTGATCAAGCGGCTCGCGAGCAGCTCGCGAACGGCTTGACTCATTTGCAGCCCTAGTCTAATATATTGTCAAGTTCATTTCAAATAAAAAACACAATGAAATCTGATACACAAGAGTTCACAACTCGAAAGAGAGTAAGAATTACTTCAAAACCAAAACACTTTGTAACTCCTAAATAGTATAAAGTATATTCTAGAATTATGAAAAGAAGAAAAGTTTATGAAAGAATACATCTATCGGGGTATACAAGTGCTATAAACTTGATTCAGACATTTTGGGAAGGGCTAGAGAGTTGAAAATTACTTATTAAAAATATGTAAGTTGAGTCTTCTCTACGAAACAAGCGAGGGTGATAAAAGTCAAATCATATCAACGAAATAGACGATAGGGCAAGAAAGGATTTTGTTCCACACAATTTTAAGCCAAAAAATGTTGTGAATAAAATTAATAGTATGTTCTATAGGTATGAAGGTTATACACCGATACTATACCAAAATCAAGGTATATCGAAATTAATGTACGATAAACATATGGATTTTTCTATACCGAAACTTTTTGTAAGATATAAGGTATGAATAAAAAGTTAATGTATATCGTACCGACCCATCCCTAATTTCACACTAACATTCAATGTCTATGAGATTCTACCTTCTCTTTTGATTTATTTAGTCATCCCGTTATTTGATAGATCTCAATACTTACGAGTAACTTCGTATTCTTTTATGTTGTTATTTCACCCCAACATTTAATGCAGGTAAAATTTTACATTCTTAGTTGATTTATTAGTAAATACGTACACTATTATCTTGTCCCATTTTTTTTTGATGAATCTCAATACTTACGAGTTTATCCAATTTAAAAAACATAACATTATCATTTCACAATCTCGTCTTCAACAGCGAATTGTCAAAGTCTATATATTATACATAATTTTTTATTTAATACAAAATGAATTGCATCATAAAAAATAATCTAATCCTTTTGGAAGGACATTTCTTTTTATTTTTTAAAAAATAAATTACTATTTACATAATTTTATATAAATTATAAAGAGAAAATGTTCTTTTGTTTTCAAAATAAGAATTACATTCATGGACTTTTAAAAAAAAAAGAATTAAAATTTACATAATTTTATATATATTATAAAGGAATGAAAAAAAGTAACACAATATTCTACAAAAATGAAAACTCAAACAAACATGAGAACACAACAAACAATTTTTTTTTGTAATAAGAATATTAGTGAAATAAAAATTATTTTATAACAGTCTTGTAGCTTTGATGGTTAGATTGTTCGTATTCTTTACAAAGAATTCAATTATTTAAAGTATTAAAATATTTCTCCAATCTTAATAATTACAATTTCAACTGATAACATGGTTTGCATCTACATCTAACAATTTTCATTTATAACTCTAATATATTTATAATTAATAATAATTTCAATTATATATAAAATCAACTCTAAAATAGAATAATTTTTTTTCGATTTTGTTTCTATGTTATTTTCATTTAAAACTGACACCAATTCTCTTTGTCAATAACTCGAACTCTAAATCTTTTAGATTATAGTCTCACCAACAAGATTATTAGATCATGTTATAAAAACACTTAGAGTCTGCAACCAATGGTCAAACTAGGTACAATCCTCTTGTCTTGAGAATCGAGATAAGGAAACACTCAGGTGGTATTGGTCATTCGTCGTCTGATATTTTTACAATATTTTATAATACTATAATTATATTATATTAATTATTTATAAATTTAATGTAATGTTTATATATTATATATAAAATTATGTAATTCAATAGATACTATTTAATACAATATCTTTATATTATAACATGATATTAGTTCAATTTTTTGTCATAGAGCACACAAAATCATAATTTAGTTTTATGTTGCCTCTATCAACGATTATTTTAGTTATTTATGGAGGGCTCTAAATCTCTAATAATTAATCTATTATATTAACATGAATGTTTGGTGTTTTTATTTTGTTCAATTATCATAGATTTGAAGTTTTTTTAGTTGTTGTTTCACCCTAACATTCAATGTCTATGATATTTTTTCTTTTTTACTGTTTTTTTAGTCAATACACATTTATTTCGTTGTGGATGGATCTCAAAACTTGCGAGTGACTTTGTAGTTCTTTTTATATGCTATTTTGCTAATGCTGATAAAATTATAACTTCTTTGTTGATTTAATAGAAGGTACGCTATCATCCAATTTTTTAATGAATCTCAACACTAACGAGTTAATTTAGTTTGAAAAAAATAACACTATAATTTCATAATCTGATCTATTTCTCCCACATACTCATTCTAACCATATTATAAAAAATACTATGAATTAACATGATCATATGATTTTTCGTAATCGAGTTTAACAAAAGTACTTTTATCGCTTCTAAAGTTAGTCGAATCAATATACTCTTTGACGATTGTAGACACTTATTTTTAACTTAAATATGCGATCTTATGTCGATAGAATTCCGAAAATAATTAGTTTCAAACTTTTAAATTCGAAATATAAATGATAAGTTGATAATCAGGATAATTAAAATAACTATACATATTATTATTAATGTTATTGTTTTAAGTATTTTAGGAATAAGAAAAAATAATAAGTCAAAATATAAAAATAAAAATAAAAAATGAATATATATCTATTATTATTTTATTTTTGATAGGTATGTTAGAAAAAAAAAAAAAAAAAAGAAAGAGTCAAAAAGCCAAGTGTTATTCCTGCCAATTAGGAGGCAGCAAAATATGGACATGGATCTCCATTGAGAAGATTGTCGAGGCCTTTGAATCATCCTCACTTGGATCACTACTATAGGCATCCATGTGTCAAAATTTCGAGTTCATGAGTTTGATTTTAAGTAAATTTTTAGATAAGTAAGCTCTTAAAATTTTAAATTTACGATAATAAAATTTTACGATTTTACGAGTTTATAAATAATTTAGATTTTAAAATTTTATACGATTTTACGTTAAAATAAATAAATTTATATTTATAAATTAAAAAAGTTATTATTTATTTAAATAATTTAATTAATATAAATAATTTGTAAATATAATTTTTTTTATAGTGTTATTTACTTATTATTTTTTTTATTAATTTTATATTTAAATATATAAAATTTTAAAATTAGTTAGGAATAAATAATTAATTATATATATATATATATATATATAAATAATAATAATATATAACTAATATTTTTCAAATTAAAGTCTTATAACTTTATCTAAACTTTAGATTTTATGATTTTACGAGTTTACAACTAACTATCAATTTTACGTAAATTTTCAATTTTGACAGTATTGCAACCATGGCACTAACTACCTGACTGACCTGACTGACCAGACCTTGTCTTCCTGATCTAGTCATTTGATCCAAACCCACCACATGCATTTGATCCAAACCCACCACATGCATTTGATCCAAGCCCCTAAATTGAAAGTCGAGGTCTTTAAACAGGCCTTACTCCTTGTTTGTTTCCTTTTACTTTCCAACCTTATTTAATGTCTTGAACCAATTAACAAAAATTCAAAAAAATATTCAAAATAATATATTTAACTAAAATAATTTTCTTATTTCATTTAGGTAGGTTTGGTTTAAATTTTAAATATATATTTTTCTTTTGTCCACAAATGGACTATAAAACTCTAAAAATTTTCAAGTTGCTTTATTTATATTTATAAATTTAATTTGTGAATATAATAAATTCTTAATTATTTTTTTAATACTTTTCTCATTTTTTCTAATGTTCAAGTCATTAATTTATTTAAATATGAATAATAATTATTATCTTTAAAGTATTATTGTACTAAATAATTACTACTATCTTTAAATTTAGTCTCAAGTATAAGTTAGATAACCGATGAAAATTAACAAATAAAAATATTAAAATAAGTGTAATTTTTTTTAAAACATGGTGAAATATTAAAAGTGGACAACTTCTAACGAAAATTTTAAAAATAGCGTTGATGCCTTTTACACGTGTATAACCGATCATTGAACCCTAATAAATCTATTTTCTAATGGCATTATTATTTTACATGCCAAAATATGTCTTTCCCTAATTTTGTGGGAAAAATTGGTCACGACTTTAAAGTCTCAAACTAATTGTAACCAATTTCTCGATTAAATTTAATTTAATTTATTTCAAAAATTCGAAAACTACAATTTTCGGGGTAATCATTTTTATGCATACAATTTTCTAGCTACAACACTGTTAGAAATATTTGATGCTTAGCTTGAAATGATATTTTGGTTAACCATTTGAAAAAATATATTTTACATTTAAAGGGTACCTAAGATCCAATTTTTTGTGACGTGCATGAGCTTGTTTATGTTTAGATACTGTTAGGATCTAGGTAGCCGCTGGAGGACCGGGGGTTGGACCGGTTAGCGGTTCTCACTCGAAGGGTGGTGGTTAATCCGGTTAGAGATTAACACTGGGGTTTCAATACTACACAACCTGTCACAAACCCTTGAACTAGGTTCAAGCGCGGAAGAGGTTTGCTTTCAGGTTGAAGCGGCGCACGTTGTATAATAGACAGGATCGGTTTTAGATGATGAAGGTTTGAGATTTGATGGGTCGGTTTTGGTAATCTGGAGATTCGGCTTGGATAAAGTTAAGTTGGTTATAGCGATACGGATCGGTTAGATAATGGAACCGGCAGAAAGTAAATGACAAAACAGATTTTATGGATGTTCGGAGATAAAACTCCTACGTCACCCCTTCCTCTCGAAACCGCGAGAAGGATATTCACTAAGGAATACAAGTACAATCCGATCGAGACTTATTTCCTGCTCGATAACACTCTTACAATTTACACCGAAATTGTAAATTAAACACTTCAACTTTAACACTAGGCTTTCTAGAGAGAGAGCACACTGTTTTCACTTATAGATTAAATGCTTGTTGTTTCTGTACCACCTTTACTCTTCTTCAACTGCCCCATTTTATAGGTGAAATATGCCAACGGTCATATTTCACTACCTTGAATCTGATTGGCTGAGCAGGGGTGCAGAGGTTCAGTGATTCATTGATTCAGAACCTGCGGTCACCTTTCCAGACCTGTCGGTCAACCTCAGACCTGACAGTCTGTTCTTCCGGTATGTAAGACAAACCTGCTAGGTTTGTCTTTTACTCAATGTAAACACTGTCTGTTAGACAGTTGTCTGTACTTGGAAGATCTCCTTTCTAACTTATCTCGAAGTGGAAAGATCCGGTAGGACTGTCTTCTGCAGCCTGCAGACTTTCCTCAGACTTGTATGGATATGGAAGAGTTCAGTCTGTTCCTTTGGTATCATTCTCAACAGATACCCGAATTGTCTTCTTGTACTGGTCGGTCATTTGACGTAACCGGATGGCTTCTGGTACGAGTGATGTAACCGGACTTTTTCTGGTTATTCCTTTGCCTTGTGGCCGGTCGGTTGTCTGATGTTTCCGGTTTTAAGCTTTGGCCGATCCTTTCTTTGTGCGGTCATGTTCCAAGTATTCTTGGTCGGTTTACTAGCTTGACCGGCTAGATTTCTTAGCCGGTTGTTTTGTTTGTCCGGTCCGGTTCCTTGTTCCTGCATGGAAGGTTTATTTAAGTTAGGTTTATTTGAACTGGTCTAATTTTATCTAACAGATACTATACATGATACGTTATGCACCATCTTTACAAATATTGATGTGCATGTTAAGATCGTTATCCTGAATGATCCTTTTTTGCGCTTTGTATGTTGAGATCATTATCCCGGATGACGATCCGTCCTTTTTTGCGCGATGTTGCGTGAAATTTAAACATAGAATAAAACTCAAGGTTAAATATTTCTTCCACCTAGTGAGGTCCCTTATTAATAGGTGAGGGGATCATGAAAGGCGGTGAGAGGGATATCCCAATTAAGAGTACCTCCCTACATTGGAAGCCTTCAAATTCCCTAGTCGGTTGAACAACTCTCTCTTACCTTGAAATTCATAGACGGAACATCTTTGACCACTTATTGTCACTAGACTCGTTGACTCGTCGTTCCTGAGCAACGTAACCACGTCGGAAAGCCTATTAATTGTCTACTTTATATATTAAATACATTTATATGTTGGGAAAAACCCTGACAGAAACACAAAAGAAGAAAACAACCGAAAGAACACTAACAAAATTTGATAACTGAGTTCGGCCAAAATATTGCATATGTCTCCGAGCACTAAGACTATCAATTAATAAGGAAGAAGTGATACAAATATTGGGTGCAATAAACCAAAGAGGGGAGAGTTTCTTTAATACACTAAGAAACTTCCCCAACTCCCATCATCTTCCGATGTGGGATTTATTCTAATTGTGAATATAGTTTCTTTTATATACTAAGAAACTTCTTTCACTCTCATCATCTTCTGATGTGGGATTCTAATTTTGCCAAAAACAACAAATCTCCACATTGACACAATATCCAAATACTAATCTTCAATATTAAAAATAAACCTTTAGTGCTTCCATTTGGCACTTTTCAACGCCGACTCAAACGCGGAATATGTTTACCAAATCTAAACAAGATTCATATTTGGTTTTTCCCATGTCTTTCATCTCGATCTCTTTACCTAATTGAACCTTCAATTTATCAACTTCATTATGGCTCTTTGATGATATCAACATATCATCAACGTACAAGTAGATAAAGATTCATCTTGCAATTTTCACAAATACACACATGAACTGAATCTACTTCTTGTATACTTGTGCTCCATCATAATTTTGTCAAGTCGCTTGTACCATTGTCTCGACGATTGCTTCAACCTGTACAATGATCTGTTCAAATTGCAAACCCAATTTTCTTTGTTAGCAACTTTGAATCCATTTGGTTGATAAATGTAGATTTCTTCATTCAAATGACTGTGTATGTCTACGATCTTCACATCTGGTTGAGCTAGCTCCAAATTCATCTACGCTACCAATGACAACAAAATTCCAATGGAAGAGTGTTTAACAATAGGAGAAAGTACCTCATTATAGTCACCTCCTTCCTTCTGAGCATAGTTTTTAGCTACCAATTTTGCCTTGTAGCGAACATCAAAATTTTCGGAAAATCCTTCTTTCTTAGCAAAGATCCATTTACCATCAATAGCCTTCTTCCCTTTTCGTAGATGCGTCAACTTGCATGTCTCATTCTTCTAAATAGATTGCATCTCACCTTCCATAACACCTCTTCTTTTTCCATTTTCAGTACTTTGACTGATATCTGAAAAAGTGGATGGAGCATCATCTACGACTAGAAGTGCATAGGCCTCCATGTCAACAAACCGACCTGGTTTTTGAGTAACTCGTCTTGGCCTGTTTACAGTAATTGATTCACATTATTCTGAAGGTTCTTGGGTCATAACCTCTTCCATATTTAACTCTTTGTTTGTCGTCGGAGAGTCACTTCTAGTTGGACTTATCTTTATCTGCTCAAACTCTACCTGTTGCGGAGTACAATCAATCTTGTCTGGTGTTACCTTATTCGACATTGAATAATCATCAAAAGTAACAACTTTTCTGATAATGGTTTTCTTTGCATCCAAACACCATAGGCGATATATTTTAACTCCCGTATTAAATCCCATAAAAAGAGTATTCTTTGCTCATGGATCCAACATTGATTCAACTACATGATAATATGCAGTAGAACCAAAAATATGCAAAAAATCATAATCAATTGCAGGTTTTCCAGACCATACCTCTAATGGAGTCTTTCCACCAAGTGCAGATGATGGTAGGCGATTTACAAAATGTTGAGCGTATGACACAACTTCTGCCTAAAATTTCCTATCTAACCCAGCATTAGACAACATACATCGAACTTTCTCCACCAATGTCCTATTCATACGTTCTGATACTCCATTCTGCTATGGTGTTTTTCTGACCGTGAA
Organism: Impatiens glandulifera; assembly: GCF_907164915.1. Taxonomy (NCBI): domain Eukaryota; kingdom Viridiplantae; phylum Streptophyta; class Magnoliopsida; order Ericales; family Balsaminaceae; genus Impatiens; species Impatiens glandulifera. The sequence continues at coordinate 54,132,104 of NC_061862.1, read as the reverse complement.
GTGTCGAACTATGCCACACTCTTGGTATAACTTATAAGATGGATCATTCTCGTATTCTCCACCGTTATCAGTCCGAAGAACTTTGATCTTTCTTCTTGTCTCGTCTTCAACTTGAGTTTTCCATTTAAGAAAAATTCCAAACATTTCATCTTTGTTCTTCATAGTAAACACCCAAACTCTTCTAGAAAAATCATTAATAAAAGTAACAAAATAATGTCTACCTCCAAGAGAAGGAGTCTTGGCAGGTCCCCAGACATCTAAGTGCACATAGTCCAAAATACCCTTGATATTATGCATAGTAGTGCCAAATTTTACTCGCCTTTGTTTTCCCAGAATACAATTCACAAAAATCTAATTTACAAACTTTTGTACCTTTCAACAATACTTGCTTGACAAGAGTTTGCATAGATTTCTCACCAGCATGCCCCAATCGCATATTCCATAACTTTGTTGCCTCTAATTCCTTACTGCTCCCAAAAGTTGATACACATGCTGTCCCATTAACTGTACTACCTTGATAGTAATACAAAATATTACTCTTCCTGGTAGTTTTCAACATCACTAGCGCTCCAGAGATTACCTTAAGAATTCCATTTTCCAATTTCACATGTAGGCCTTTTGACTCCAAAGCCCCCAAAGAAATGAGATTCTTTTTCATATTCGGTATATACCGAACATCTCTGATAATTCTGGTGGATTCGTCATCATTTCTCAGCTTGATTGAACTTATCCCTTTTATTTTACATGGACTAACATCTCCCATGTAAACAACTCCACCATCCAGTTCCTTAAAGTCAAAGAACCACTTTCAAACTGGTGTCATATGATAAGTGCAGGCTGAATCCAATATCCACGCATCAGGATGTGATGTTGTGTGTGACATCGATAAAGATTATTCTGAATCTACATCACCTTTGTTTTATGCAACATTTTCATCTTCAAAATCTTTCTATTTCTTCTTCAATTTTGGGCAGTTAGTCTTCCAATGTCCTTTCTCACGACAGAAAGCACATTCATCTTTTTCAACTCTACTTTCATATCTTCCTCCTTTTCCTTTTGATTTGCTTTGTTGACGGCCCCTGACCATCAATGCTTCATCTGATGTACCTATTTTGCTTTTTATTTTGTCTTGCTTTCTCAATTCATGACTATATAAAGCAGAACTTACAGCATTAAAAGAAACATTTCCCTTCCCATTAAGTAACGTTGTTTCTAAGTGTTCAATTTCATTAAGAAGGGACGATAGCAACATCAAAGAAAGATCTTCATCCTCAAACTTAACATCAAAGTTTAATAGATCTGCTACCTATTCATTAAACTTAGTAATATGTTCATTCTTAGTAGTACCTGATTGGTAATCAAACCGGAACAACCGCTTCTTCATAAGGAGCTTATTTTGACCACTCTTCTTCAGAAATTTATCCTCTAATGCTTGCCAAAGTTTCTGTGCAGAAGTTTCATTCTTCACAACATACTTCTGCTCTCTGGATAGGCACGATCGAATTGTTCCGCACGCCAACCGATTCATGATACTCCACTATTTTTCTTCTATACCATCTGGCTTTCCGACCTCAATAGAAACATCTAGACCCTGCTGAAAAAGATAATTTAGAACCTCACCTTGCCATATGCCGAAATTCCCAATTCCAACAAAGATTTCCACTGCAAACTTCAAATTCGACATCGGTGTTCTTGTCCAAGATGACGAAGGAGTTGACGCCCCTTTTGAAGACTCCACCATGCCAAGGAAGAACCTTTGGCTCTGATACCACTTGTTGGGAAAAACTCTAACAGAAACACAAAAGAAGAAAACAAACGAAAGAACACTAACAGAATTTGATAACGGAGTTCGGCCAAAATGTTGCCTACGTCCCCGAGCACTAAGGTTATCAATTAATAAGGAAGAAGCGATACAAATATTGGGTGCAATAAACCAAAGAGGGGAGAGTTTCTTTTATACACTAAGAAACTTCCCCAACTCCCATCATCTTCCGATGTGGGTATCTAATTGTGACAAAAACAACAGTATACATGTACATGATATAGACGTCCAAGAGTACATTCTAAAATTCCTTTGAAAACAAAAATAAAAATAAAAACGCATAACATAACAAGTTTATTGTCTTTGAGATTTTGTTATGCAAATCACGATATATACTAGATCGATAGCCAAGTGGACTAGGATGTTCAAGAAGGCCAACTACGAGGTAAGCAAACTCGCTCAATAAGACTATTAATCAGACGAACATCACGAAGGAAGCACGTAGAAGTAGTCCGGAGCAAAATGATGAAGGAGAAGACGAACGACGAAAGCTCCATAGTATGCTCCTTCTTTAGTCCGTAACGCTGCATACTAACATTTTAATTCATTATACTAAATTATTTTAAAATAATAATTTAAAATGTAATAACATTATCATATATCATGCTTCTTAATGTCAACACTCTTGATGGCTGGAAGTGGCTGAAACGACCAAGTTTGACGTCAAGGGATCTCAAAATAGGGACTGTTTGAAATGGACATTATTCATTTCTATGCCAGCCCTGGATAAGCTTATTCTTGGGGAGAGAGATATCCCTTTTTATCTATAAAGATTAATTAATTAACTAAGAATTTATGAAATATTTCCCTAGGGACTTGTGTGGTATAATGTAACTGCTTTACCAAGTTAATATTGAGTTGCAAACTCTTAATCAATGGATTATAAAAAATGATTTGTTTTTAGATAACAAGGCAATGGGTTATTTAAATAACCAAAACTGAATAAGCCAAAATATAACTTTACTCTTATACAATGAATCCTCTTTGATGCATTTCTCATTTATGAGATAGTGATTTTGTTATGCATTGAACTCTGCATTTGGAATACTAGCTATATCCCATTTGTTACCTTATGGATTTACTGAGGCCACTATGAAATTTTTGGACTTATCAATTCCTAAAGAAACTGTTAAAACCATCATTAATTTCTCTTTAATTTCAACATTAAAGTTATAAAATAAAATCTTTTATAATCTATACAGAGTGACAAGAGAAATGAACTTGATGGTTTGAATAGTTCCTTTAGGTTTTGACAAGTCCATGGTGTAACAGATGGGATATGGCTAGGATCCCAACTGCAGATATCAATGAAAAATAAATCACCATTTTCTCATAAATGAGAGATGCATGATTCATTCTTTAAGAGTGGAGGTATATAAATACTTCTTCGGTTTGGATTATTTAAATAATTTAATTAAAAAAATATGTTGGGTCAAATTATTTAGACTAAGAGTTGAAATAGTTTGCCTATTGGAATTTTGATGATGAAATGATGAATGGATAATCTATGCGTTTAATTGTTTTTGATGCAGGTGTATCGAAATCAGACTTCAAAAGACTTGGTTCTAATGAGGTTCATTAGACCGATTTGGTATTAGATGCATGTTGTTAGACGTGCAGTCTAACTAGCGAAGTTAGACGTGTAGTCTGACTAAGCGATGTTAGACGTGTAGTCTAACTTGTGAGAATTAGACATGCAGTCTAACTTGTGAGAATTAGACGTGCAGTCTAACTTGTGAGAATTAGACGTGCAGTCTAATAGACTCGTAATTAGACGTGCAGTCTAATAGACTCGTAATTAGATGTGTAGACTAATAGACTCGTAATTAGACGTGCAGTCTAACTCGTGGAGTTAGACGTATAGTCTAATAGACTCGTAATTAGACGTGCAGTCTAACTCGTGGAGTTAGACGTGTAGTCTAATAGAATCGTAATTAGACGTGTAGTCTAACTCGTGGAGTTAGACGTGCAGTCTAATAGAACTGTTATTAGACGTGCAGTCTAATAAATTATGAAAGTTAGACGTGCATTCTAACTCCTTCAGACTAGTCTGAAGTAGAACCGTAATTAGACGTGCAGTCTAACTTGTGGAGTTAGACGTGTAGTCTAATGAAAAGAGAAAGTTAGACGTGCAGTCTAACTGGTGAAAATTAGATATGTAGTCTAACTGGTGAAATTTAGACGTGCATTTTAACTGGTGAAAGTTAGATGTGCAGTCTAACTCATTCAGATTAGTCTGAAGTGATTGTAATTAGACGTAAGTCTAATCTCATTAGACCAGGTGGTCTAATGGATTCCGTTATTAGACGGGGACGTTTGATTTCATTAGACGAGGTCGTCTAATTGAAATACGTCTAATGCCTTGCTTAAGCAATTGTTTGAAGCTAGCACCCGCCTACCCACGTGCTATAGTTGAATGCTACTCCTGCTCCACTTTCGAGTGAAGATTAGTACGATAGCCAGATGCAACCAATCAACCAATGACACGTAAGTGAATATCCTTCCCACTACTTATTTTGCAGATAAATCTCTGAAGAATATTCGGTGCACTACCTGTTGTGTACGGCCACGATCCTTGTATTTAGAGTCTACTGTGTACTATGGAGGCGTTCCAATGGAAGAGTGCCACGTATCAGTATGAAGATTTGACCGTTGGTACATGTTCATATTTAAAGATTCTTAAGGATAATGGAAGAATAGCCTTGCCTTGACTTACTTACTGTAATTACAGAGAGTGAAATTAATCGATCTATTCAATCTATCAAACTTTTAGCGGCTTTCCTGATTGTACTTTGTGTTAATCAAGAGAGAGTTAGAATCAAAGCATCGTTTTAGCTGAGTGATATTCATCATATTGTAAGTTGAATAGAGTCTGTTCTATTCAATAGTGAGCTATTCGTGCAAACTGTATTTGATTCAAAGCATATTATAGTGAATCCTTCCGGTGGTTGGAAGAAGGGGTGACGTAGGAGATTTTGCTCCGAACATTCATAAACAAACTGCTGTGTTGTTCATTTTTGTCATCTTCTCATTCTTGATCATAAGCTTCAAACCTAAGTAAACATTTCCGTACTTGATTCTGTTTCAAGTGTTTACAAGGGTTTGCGTATAATAGAAAGTGAATCAAATCCCTAACAAGATTTCTTTCAAACCATTTTCCATAAGCCTTCATCAATCGCCAGACTCCCGTCTCTATTGATAAAGCCGATCCTATCAATTGGTATCATAGCTCTGTTTCTATTCTCAAGCTCAAATATCATGAATCATGTCTATCAAGAGATAACTGTGAATATTGGATTATGAGAATGCAAGCTCACTTGGCTGCCCTTGATTGTGATATGTGGAGCGTCATTACTGATGGCCCCATAAAGATTTCAAAGCCAATAAGTGAGTGGATTACTGAAGACAAGATGACCAACAACCTGGATAATGTTGCTAGGAACATTCTGTATCAGTCGATCAACATGAACGTTTTCTATGAAATCAAGTCATGTTCCTTTGATAATGAGATTTGAGATAATATTACTCAGATCTATGGTAGAAACGTTCAAGCAAAGAAGGATTAGAAAGTTTTCATGTGTGTTGAAAACAAATCCAAATGGGCTGATAGCGACTCAGAGGAGTCTCCTGCTGAAGAGAGACTGAACCTGTTACATGTTTGATGGCAGATGACCAATCCAAGGTAAATGATGTCTCTACACCAGAATTTACAAACGAAGAGTTAACTAATGCACTCAATGAAATGGCCATTGAGTACAAAAGTTAACTAATTCTTTTTACGAAATGAAAGTGAAATATGAATCAATTGTTCTCTCTTCTAACAAAAATTCTGAATCAAATATTTTTGACGAAAACATAGCAGAGATCTCATCTGAGAATTAGATGCTCAGAGAACAGATTCAAACTCTTTAATCTGAAAATAAGAGGTTAAACTATGTTGTCAGTGCATGGACAAGGTCCGGAGATACTGTCAAACATCAAATCAGTATGTTAAAACCTGTTGAATCTAGATTCGGTCTAGGATTTAATAGCAATGACCCTAACATGTCCTACAAAATGTCAAACTCATCAAATGACAAGCTTAAGCCAATAAGTTTTGTTAATGGAGGTCTGACTGACAGTGAATCTGACCCCATTCGTGAAGAAATAGTTTTTAAGAATGAAATTATTTATGTTCCATCGACTGTTAGCTGACAGAAGAATAAATTAGAAGCAGTTAACAAGTCTTGCAATCTAAAACCTGACTCAAAGTCAAAGAGTTTTAAAAGAAAGTCTTCTTCAAAAGCTAAGGGATCAGTGGCTAGCAAAAAGTCGTCTGCTAGGTCAAAAACATACGCATAAATCACAGCACAAAATGAGAAATTCATTAGAATAACTCAAATATGGATTCCTAAAGGGACTGATTGACCGAGGACCCAATTAAAAGTGGGTACCAAAAGTTTGTAAATATATCTTTGTGTAGGTACAAATAAACGATGGACTGGAGGAATCTGTATAGTATCTCGATAGTAGATGTTCCAGGCATATGACAGGAAATAAACAACTTCTTACTAATATAACAGATTGCTCTAGACCTAAGATTACTTTTGGTGACAATAAGAAGAGTAAAACCATGGGTAAGGGTAATATTATCCATGGTAACCTAACCATTAATGACGTGCTACTTGTAGACAATCTGTGCTATAACTTGAACAGTATTAGTCAGTTATGCAATAATGGTTTGTCAGTTGATTTCCAAACTCATACATGTCTAGTTAAGGACCAAGATGGAAATACTTTGTTAACTGGAAGTAGAGTAGGAAACTCATACAAAATGAATTGGCAAAAAGAATCTTCTGATCTTGTGTGCATGATTACCAAGAATGACCAGCAATTGTTATGGAATAAAAGGTTAATCATTTGAATTTCAAAACTATTAACAACATATGTTCAAACAATTTAGTTATTGGGTTACCTAAATTGCAGTTTGCTAAGGACAAGGTATGTCCTTCTTACCAGTTAAGCAAACAGGGCAGATATCGTTCAAAAGTAAAGGGAAATCTCAATCTAGTCGTTGCCTAGAACTGTTACATATGGATCTGTTTGGTCCAATTCTTGTAAAAAGTTTAGGAGGAATGAGATTTGCCATAATTGTTATTGATGATTTTTCTCGATTTACATGGGTTTCATTTTTGCCATCAAAGGATAAAACTGCTAAAAACTTGATTAGAATATTTAAAAGAATTCAGAATCAGAAATCTTTGAATATTGCATGCATTAGAAGTGATCAGGGAACTGAGTTCACTAACAGACATCTAACATCTTAGGCAGGAGTTGTCTAGTGCCAGAACTCCACAACAAAACGGCATTGTTGAGAGAAGAGTGAGGACTTTGAAGGAAGCCGCATGATCTATACTAGCTGAATCAGACGTGCCTTAGAGGTTCTGGGCGGAAGCCATAAGCACTACTTGCTATACACAAAATCGGTCAATAATCAACAAACGTTTTGATAAAACTCCCTATGAACTGTATTATGGGAGAATTCCCACAATTTCATATTTTAAGATATTTAGGTGTAAATATTTTATTAATAACAATAGAAAGGTTTATCTGACCTCTTTTGATGCTAAAGCAGATGAGGGATTCATATTGGGATACTCGTCAGTAAGCAAGGATTACAAAGTATACAACAAAAAAACACAAACCGTTGAGGAATCCCTCCATGTAGTTTTTGATGAGCCTATTGAGAGCAAATCCATTGAACCCATTGATCTTGCTGACACACTAAAAGTGACAAGTCTTGAGTCTGTGAGTGAAGAAGAAGAAACTCTAGATAAACGGATTACGTTGTCTGATCCAGTGGCTGATCCGGTTGAGGTTCAACCAGACGTACAAACTCCTATTCAACAAGATGTTGAGAGTTTTGACATCGCGGAGTCACGCATTCAGATGACCAATCCCCTTGGATCCAACTTCAGATGGAACATAAATCATCCACCAGAATTGATCATCGGAAATCCCTTCTCTCCTCGAAGGACAAGACGTCAATTGATGGATGAAATTACCAATTCTGCATTTATTTCTCAGATTGAACCCAAGAAAATTGGTGAAGCCGTTGTTGATCCAGATTGAATCAATGCTATGCAGGAGGAGTTAAACCAATTTGTGAGAAATAAAGTGTGGCATCTTACCCCAAGACCAACTATTAAGTTAGTTATAGGAACAATATGGGTCTGTAGAAACAAACGTAGTGAATATGGTTTATTCATTAGAAACAAAGCTCGTTTAGTTGCTCAAGGATACAGACAGGAGGAAGGTATCGACTTTGATGAGTCTTTTGCACTTGTAGCAAGACTTGAAGCAATTAGAATATTCCTAGCATATGCATCATTTAAGAACTTTAAGGTTTTTCAAATGGATGTGAAAAGTGCATTTTTAAATGGGAAATTGAGTGAAGAAGTATATGTTGAGCAACCTCCTGGATATGTAGACTATGTGTTACCTAATCATGTTTATAAGCTTGATAAAGCATTGTATGGTCTGAAACAAGCTCTTAGAGCTTGGTATGACACTTTAACTGAATTTTTTTTTATCATGATTTTGTTATTGGAACTGTGGATAAAACCTTGTTTAGATTCACTAAAGACTCTCACATTCTACTTGTTCAAATATATGTTGATGACATTATTTTTGGTTCAACTAACCCCAAATTGTGTGAGAAATTTTCTAAGCTGATGTAGGACAGATTTGAAATGAGCATGATGGGAGAATTAACATTCTTCCTTGGGCTTCAAATCCGTCAGTTACAAAAAGGGACCCTCATCAATCAGGCCAAATACATCAAAGAACTACTAAAGAAGTTTGGAATGAAGAACTGCTCTGCCGCAGCCACTCCAATAAGCTCCTCTAATAAACTGGATAATGATGAAGGTGGCCAAAGTGTCGATGTAACAACATATAGAGGACTCATTGGATCCTTGCTATATATGACTACTAACAGGCCAGACATTCAGTTTGCCGTTGGAGTTTGTGGCAGATTTCAGACTAATTCTAAACTTTCTCACTTTACTGGTTCTAAACGTATTCTTAAATACTTAAAGGGAACTCAAAATATGGGACTGTGGTATTCGAAGGATTACAGTTTCAATTTGACCAGTTTCTCAGATGCAGATTGTGCAGGGTGCAAAATTGATAGAAAAAGCACGAGTGGAACTTGCCAGATCCTTGGAGATCGTCTAATCTCATGGTTCAGCAAGAAGCAGACGTCAATTGCCACGTCTACAGCATAAGCAGAGTACCTTGTAGGTGGCAGTTGTTGCTCTTAGCTTTTGTGGATTCAACAACAACTCAGGGACTATGGGATTGAGGCTGAAGAGTCTCCAATTTTCTGCGACAACACTAGTGCTATTGCAATCACCTACAATCTAGTTATGTATTCTCGGACAAAGCATATCGATATCAGGCATCATTTTATCCGAGAACACGTCAATCAGAAGTAGATTCGTCTTGAATATGTTCTCACAGATCAACAAACGACAAAAATCTTCACAAAACCTCTGCCCGATGCTAAGTTTTCTCATGTTAGAAATATTTTAGGTCTTTTTGATCTTGATTGATGTGATTACGTGCATAATTTGAGAGGGAACGTATTGCTCAAAAACGTAACTGAACAGACATGAAGACATAGGTCTTAATACGTCCTAAGGATTAGGGGTTTGAGAAACAAAACTACTTAGACGTACGTCTACTCTATCAGTTTAATCTTCCTTTGGAATATTTTTCTTGGTTAGTTAACCTGCGTGGTTAGATGCATACGTCTAATAGACGTTAGACGTTCTTACGTCATGAGCAAGAGGATGCTCACATCTAACCAAACTCACGTGTTGCACGTGGTGTTCTTGCATAATTAGACGTATACGTCTAATAGACGGATTTCCAAGTAGAAGTTGAAAATGTGAAAAGAAGAATAAACGTCTAACTACTCGTGTAATTGGACCTTTCATCTTCTGGCTATTTGCACAGTTGTCTTTTGATTATGTATATGCTCATGTACTTATTCCCGCCAAAAATCAAATCAGTCATTCCTTAAAAGGATTGAAGACACGTGTCTCTCAATACATAAAGAATGACTAATATTTCTGATAACTTTAGTCTGTACGTTTAATATTAACTGTGTGTTTTCATGATTAATATTAAATGATGCGTCCATTAGGAACAGATTTCTGAATTTTTGATGGTAGATATGATCATTGCATATTAACTACACTATAGGTTTTAATATTTAATGAGTGATATTACTCAAATGGTTGAGTATTTCAAAATCCGTGTCTCTCTCTCTACAATTTGAATCGTCTAGTTCTTGTTCACCTAGTCGAAATGTCATCCTTCTCTCCGAAATCTTTTCAAGTGGATTTTAGATCGGTATCCATGTTGAAATCTCCTGGAATGTTGAAAATGTTTGAGTCATTGAAAGCCTCCGGGCTGCGAAAATTCCTCACCCCTCATCCTTAGGGCTGCAAATGAGTCAAGCCGCTCGTGAGCGGCTCACGAGCCGCTCGATTAAAGTTCGGCTTGAACTTGACTTTGATCGAGTTCGAGCCGAGCTCGAACCAACTCGTTTAATATTCGAGCCGAACTCGAGCTCATATAATGCTTGCTCGACGACTTGTCGAGCTTTTTCGAGCCTGATAATATATAATATATTTATTTATTTATTTAATATAAAAAAATTTAAAATTTAAAACATTTTTTTTTCTCTCTATTTTCAAAGCCCATATAGGAGGCCCATAATCCACATTATTATATTATATTGTCATAAAACAAAACCCTAATTTTAATGTATCAATCAAAAGTGACTCTTCATCTCTTTTTCTTCTTCTTTCTTCCGTCTTCATCCTTTTTCTTCCTCATCTTCAAAATTTCTTCTTTCTTCTTGTTCTTCCTCTATCTTCACCATCTCTTCTTCTTCTTCCTTCTTCACTATTTCTTCTTCTTTCGTCTTCATAATTACTTTCATTCATAATAGGTTAATACATTTTTTTATGTTATCTCTCATCTACACTATTTCTATCATTCATTCTCAAGAAACCTATAGGTAAATTAAAATATATTTTCATTTCTACTATAGTTATTGCTCATACTTTTAAATAATTTTGATTTTTTTGTATTATGAGAAATTTGTGTTTATATAGATCATTCATATCATAGATCTATATGGAAAAACACTATTATATATATTAATTGTTCATAGATCTATATGGAAAAACACTATTATATATTATTAATAGTGTTCATAGATGTATATAGAAAAATATTTTTAATATGTATTGATCATAGATCTATATAGAAAAACACTATTATGGTAAATAATATTATATTATATTATATATAATATTGAAATATTAATATATTATATATAATAAAAGATAAAAAAATGTTAGTATATATTTTGTATATATTATGAAGAGATAAAAAAGGTTAGTATATATTATATATAATATGTTGAGAGAAAAAATGAATTTATAATATTAATAATATATTGTAATATATAAATAAATTAATAGATTTTTTCTATAAATAAGTAAATAAATTCTTGTTATATTTGTACACAAATAATTTAATTATAAATAATAATATTTAATAAAAATAGGTTGAATTTCTTTTTGTCCATATCTCCCTTAAAGTAAGTTAAATTAGGTAGGTGTACTTGTGCTATGCTTGAAGAACGTGACTTAAAAAATATTAATATATTGAATTTTCAAACAATTTATATAATATTGTACTTTAATTTTAGAATTTTATATTTTAGAATTTTGACTAGTAATTGTGGTTGAATGCTTTTTGGATTATTATAATTTTGTAATTTTAAATAGTTATAATTTTTTAATATTTTCAATTTTAAATATTATACTTAAATGTTGAATATGTATGAAAGTTTGATATTTCATTTTGAAAATAAATTTTAGTTTGAGTTCGAGCTTGAATTCGAGCTCAAGCTTGAGTTTGAGCTCGAACTCGATCTTGAATTCGAGCTTGAGTTCGAGGTTTTCGAGTCGAGCCGAGCTTATAGGTAAATAGTCGAGTCAAGCTCGAGCTCAAATTTATAAACTCGTTCGAGCTCGAGTTCGAGTCGAGCTAATAAATACTAAATCGAGTCGAGTTCGAGCTCAAGCAAATTCGAGCCCGACTCGGCTCATTTACAGCCCTACTCATCCTATCTATCACGAACAGTTGATTCATGAGTTCCTTGAAACGACAAATTTCTATCAGGACAAGTATATTGTTGGGATCGTTATGGGCAGGATGATCTGTATCTCCGAAAGTCCGTTCGGTATGTTCTTCCAACTTCCCAATGTAGGTATTCATGAGTTTTCACCCTCTCCGTCTGAAATTATGTTCAAAATGATGAAAGTCTTCTCTGATTCTCCCCTTATGGATATTCACGGTAAGAAAAGTCTCCTGAAAGATGAGTTTGCTCTTCTAAGCGAAATCATTTCCAAATCTCTTCTCGCCAAAGAATCTTCCTACAAGTACTGTACGAAGGTTTTTGAGATAATGGTGGCTATCACCAGGGGCGTACCTGTCAACTGGACTAGTTTTCTCTTCGAAAATCTGGTCAGAATGATTTGCGCTCAGAAGAGAATCTTTGGCTTTGACGGTCCTCTTGGAGCTTTCCTTTGCTTCCTTCTCGATGAACCCGGTAAAGAATATCACCTTTCTTCTAAAACTCTAAACAACCAGAAGGTTGTTGAATATGTTCTTAGGGTGAAGAGGCTCACGTCTATGAAAAGGAAAAGAGATGTTTCCAACCCTCCTCTAACCACAGTCTAAGAGACTTCTTAGGTTGAAGACTATCCTTTCCAGAAAAATGATTAAAAGAAGAAGAAGAAGATTAGAATAGACTTTATTTAAGATGAAGTTTTTGAAAGATCTTTTGTTGTTGTTGTGTTTTGAACTTATTTCAGTTATTTTTGGAAGAATGTTTTGTGTGTTTCTCCTTAAAACACTCTTACTTATGTACTTATGAATTTTATATTCTGAATACTATGTGTTTGAAAATGTTTGTATGTAAACAGGGGTTAGTGTACATCTATATGATGGATACACTAATCTGTTGCTTATGCAGGATTTCAATATCATCATCAAAAAGGGGGAAATTGTTGGGTCAAATTATTTTGACTAAAGGTTGAAATAGTTTGACTATTGTAATTTTGATGATGAAATGATGAATGGATAATCTATGCGTCTAATTGTTTTTGATGCAGGTGTATCGAAATCAGACTTCATAAGACTTAGTTCTAATGAGGTTCATTAGACCGATTTAGTATTAGATGCATGTTGTTAGACGTGCAATCTAACTAGCGAAGTTAGACTTGTAGTATAACTAAGCGATGTTAGACGTGCAGTCTACCTTGTGAGAATTAAACGTGCAGTCTAATAGACTCATAATTAGACGTGCAGTCTAATAGACTTGTAATTAGATGTGCAGTCTAACTCGTGGAGTTAGACGTGCAGTCTAATAGACTCTTAATTAGACGTGCAGTCGAATAGACTCGTAATTAGACGTGCAGTTTAATAGAATCGTAATTAGACGTGCAAGTCTAACTCGTGGAGTTAGACGTGCAGTCTAATAGAATCGTAATTAGACGTACAGTCTAACTCGTGGAGTTAGACATGCAGTCTAATAGAACCGTGATTAGACGTGCAGTCTAATGAATTATGAAAGTTAGACATGCAGTCTAACTCCTTCAGACTAGTCTGAAGTAGAACTGTAATTAGACGTGCAGTCTAACTCGTGGAGTTAGACGTGCAGTCTAACTCGTGGAGTTAGACGTGCAGTCTAACTCGTGGAGTTAGACGTGCAGTCTAATGAAAAGAGAAAGTTATACGTGCAGTCTAACTGGTGAAAGTTAGACATGTAGTCTAACTGGTGAAATTTAGACGTGCAGTTTAACTGGTGAAAGTTAGATGTGCAGTCTAACTCATTCAGATTTGTCTGAAGTGATTGTAATTAGATGTAAGTCTAATCTCATTAGACCAGGTGGTCTAATGGATTCCGTTATTAGACGGGGACGTTTGATTTCATTAGACGAGGTCGTCTAATTGAAATGCGTCTAATGCCTTGCTTAAGCAATTGCTTGAAGCTAGCACCCGCCTACCCACGTGCTATAGCTGTATGCTACTCCTGCTCCACTTTCTAGTGAAGATCAGTACGACAACCATATGCAACCAATCAACTAATGACACGTAAGCAAATATCCTTCCCACTACTTTTTTTGAAGGTAAATCTCTGAAAATATTCGGCGCACTACCTGTTCTGTACGGTCATGATCCTTGTATTCAGAGTTTATTGTGTACTATGGAGGCGTTCCAATGAAAGAGTTCCACGTATCAGTATGAAGATTCGACCGTTGGTACATGTTCATATTTAAAGATTCTTAAGGACAACGGAAGAACATCCTCTACTTGCCTCACTTACTGGAATTACATAGAGTGAAATTAATCGATCTGTTCATTCTGTCAAACTGTTAGCTACTTCTGATTGTACTGTATGTTAATCAAGAGAGAGTTAGAATCAAAGCATCGTTTTAGCCGAGTGATATTCATCATATTATAAGTTGAACAGAGTTTGTTTTATTCAATAGTGAGCTATTCGTGCAAACTATATTTGATTCAAAGCATATTATAGTGAATCCTTCCAGTGGTTGGAAAAAGGGATGACATAGGAGAGTTTACTCCGAACATCCATAAACAAACTGCTATGTTGTTCATTTTTGTCATCTTCTCATTCTTGATCATAAGCTTCAAACCTAAGTAAACATTTCCGCACTTGATTATGTTTCAAGTGTTTACAAGGTTTGCGTAGAATAGAAAGTGAATCAAATCCCTAACAAGATTTCTTTCAAACCGTTTTCTATAAGCCTTCATCAATCGCCAGACCCCGTCTCTATTGATAAAGTCGATCCTATCAAAATATCATCTCACTACCCTCTTGTCCTCGCATCATACAATTTATTAATCAAAATAATCTCTATTTTATATTATTATTTTTTATTTTTTTATTATTATATATTAATAACTTTAAATGTTTTTACCAAGAAAATCTCTAACTCCTTAAAATATCACTAATCATTACCTATCTAGCTATTTTGGATAACCTTAATCTGAAGGGTAATGAAGCTATAATGTCTCCCACTTTTTCAGAGTCCCCAAATATTTAATATATAATATTATTAATTATATATTATATATATTATAAAACATTTATTTTACTGTATAATATTATATTTATTTTCTATTTATTTCCGTATAATATATTAATAAATAATATTAGGCTCATTTTGTTATATTCTTATTCTGAAATGCACTTTGTAAGCCTTTTATTATTTTTTTATAGTATTTTTTATCCTTAATATTAGGCTCATTTATTATATAACCTTACTGTAACACTTTTATATCACTAAACATAATTACATTGTAATTGCCTTTTCTATTTCTAATATTTTTTTTTATCATAAATCCAACAATATTATTATTATAGAAATTAAAAATCATTTGCAAACTGAGAAAAAAATTGTAAAAATCAACTTTGAGGTTACATTTTAATGTCTTTAAATTTATTTACATCACTTCGGAATCGGTTTGAACAATTTAAACGATATGAAGAACTCTTTGTATTTTTATTCAATGGAAAATTCAAAATGGTTAATGACTAGTAATTGTTGAAGGATGGTACTAAATTAAAAAAAATTCTTAAAACACAACAAATAAATGGAAATTGATAATGACGAATTATTTAAAAATCTTAGTAATTTGAAGACAATGCTTGTGTGCAAAAAGAAATTTTTCTAAGTTCAAGTTGATAAAAAAATTACTTACAAAATACACTATCACAAGAAAGATTAAATGGATTAGTAATTTTTCCTAAAAAAAATGCAAGGCTCTAGTAATTTTGTTAAATCTAATATTACAAGCCATTCCATAAATTATTATGGAATATTTTTTTGTTTACAACTTATTATATTAATATTTTTAATATATTTTTTGAAGTATTTTTTTAATATTAGTTAATATTGTTATATATTTAATTTGTTTTTGATAAAATGTGTAATTATTATATTTATTTTAATTTTGTGGGGTAAAAAATTTGAATTTACATTTATCCTCTCAAATCTCGGGCCGAACACTACTTAATACCTCTATAGAATTTGATAGAATCGATGTAACCAATAGAGACTAGGGTCTAGCTATTGATAACAACTTATGACAAAAGATTCGAGTTTAACTCTGTTAGAAGTTAAAATCTGTTTATATTCTTCACAAATCCTTCAAACTCTTGAAACGGTTTCAAGGGCGGAAGTGTTTGTCGGATTTGAAGCTTTAAACCACTGAAAGATGAAAGACAAAAAGTAAAGAACACAGGGAGTTGTTTATGGATGTTTAAAGCAAACCATCATATGTCACCCCTTCTTCCACAGCCAGAAGGATTTCACTAAACTCTTTGAATCAAATACAGTTTACTGATCTAGATAACACTCTGTTGAACAGAACAACCTCTATCCAACTTACAATATTAAGAACGATATTCTCACAACTAGACAATGTTTTGATTCTTTCTCTCTTGAGCTTGAATGATGTAAGAAATTAGTAAGGCAAGAGTAAGCTGGTGAATTGACTAGCAAGTAAGCAAGTTAACTGGTGATTTAGCCGTTGTCCTTGAGCATCTATTTGTAGTAGAAGGACACCAACGGTCGAATCTTCTTCATGAACACGTAGCAAGCATTCATTAGAAGGTCGCCCATAGGACAAGAGTACAACAGACTCTGAGAAAATAGATTGTGATCGTACCGAACTGGTAGTGCGCCGAATATCTTCTCTAATATTGTCCTGTACTGGACAAACCATTGGAAGGACATTTGCGTACGTGACGTTCGTTCATTGGATATAATTAGTTGGCTGTCAGACTGCACATGAGTGAGTGGAGTAGAGTAGCAGACAACTAGTTGATCATGGGTAGAGTATGCTAACTTCAAATGGATACTGAAGAGAGGCATTAGACATGCTCCATTAGACTTCCTAGTCTAAGGGAGTTAGACATCAATGTCTAATTGCGTGTTCCATTAGATTGAAAAGTCTAATGGAGTTAGACTGCAACTCCTAACTATGCATCCCTTCATACGATTTTCTTTATTTAGATCTTAGTAGGTGGGATGTGAAATTCATGTGCAAAAAATTAGCCATTCTATTATTACTTAGGTAACAAAAGTAAACAAAAGTAAGATCATCTCAAAGACAACATATAATGAATAAAATGGTTATCATTATATTATTACTTAGGTAACAAAAGTAAACAAAAGTAAGATCAGCTCAAAGACAACATATAATGAATAAAATGGTTATCATAGTGATCGAAAGCATCCCTTATGTAGAATATTTCTCACATAAAGTACCAACTTAAACAATAACATTAATAATAATATGTATATTTATTTAAATTACTAAAATTATCAACTTATCATTTATGTTTTGGATTTTAAAGTCTGAAATTAATTATTTTAGGGATTGGATCGTCATGGCATAAAGAATAATAATACTTTTAATTCTTATGAAATAATCTCGGCTTATTGTCATTTCATTAAAAACTTCAAAAGAGGGAAATGAGTTTCAAGAAAAAAGGTAGACATGCCCTAACTTTGTTGAGAAATACCAAATGAGTTTTAAACAATTTAATTCAAAAGAAACAAAACAAAGAACAATTGAATTACAAACAAGTCATCAAACAAGAACTATTTGAGTCTTCATTTCCTTGTAATGATTTTATAGGGGATATTTCATCTTGACTGATCTTCCAACTGTCTTCATTAATCGGAATTCTCATCCATGTATGTATGAGAGCGTCGTTATCAGAAACAATATCATCCCAAAATTTTCCTTATGTTTTCTTATTCGTGCGATGAATTCTTTTATTTCTTTCTCTCCAGGTATTGTACACCAGGACTCCAAATAAGAATTTAAAAACATTCGCATAAAAGCTATCGTCCTTAGCATTTTTATTTATATATATTATTCGTTCCATGTACCTCGAAATTTAGTGATATTCATTATTTGAGAAAAAATGATCAACAGCTTGGATGCAAATGCTGCCCAAACAAGTGGTCAATACTTTCCTCTTTTACTACGCAGATTGGGCAATTGACATCTGTAATATTCATATACTTCTTAATTATATCTCTTTTCTCCAATCTTTTTTTGAATGTCAGCTAAATAATGAATTGGTTTCGAGGTTTAACCTTTGAAGACTAAACTACTTTATGTCAATCGATCACCACCTCTTTTTTTCTAATGATCTTCCATGTTTTTCCTGCCACAAACTTTTCATCCATAACAGTATCTCAGTTCCTTGTACCAATGTTTCTATTTAATTGTATATTATTGATCAGACTCAGAATTTTGACTCCTTCTAGATTACTCCTAAGAATAGAGCTGCATTTTCCTTTTTGAATATCTCTAATTGAGTAAAAGAGACAATTTCTTCTGAATCTGACTTTGATAGATTGTAATTCCTCCCAACGAATAATGGGATTATTCTCTAACCATAGATCGTTCCAAAATAATATTCCCCTTCCATTATCGATTCTGAACTTCATCTGATATGCCTCTCCTCTGATTTTTAGCTTTACTGATAGTGGTTTCATCTGATAGTGGTTTACAGCTTTACTGAAAACCAGATCTTTGGTTGTGGTTAGTTGATCGTGGTTTTCAAATGTCAACTATTGGTTCACTAATACCGATAAAGGATGCTTAGCAAATACTTGTTCACCTTCGTACATTGTGGTTCAATTGTGGAAATTTGTAGTAATTGGTCACTTCATCGGAGGCGTAAATATGTCATTCCCGGCTATTAGGGACTCCCTAGCTAATAAAACAAGGAGAATCTATAGGGCTAGAGAAAATGGTCCAAAATGAGTTTTATTATCTGATGTTTAGAAGCTGGACAAGACCTGTTATAGGTTTTTGTGAATAACTATACCTATATCTAGAGACTTGGTTTAAAGTTGAAAAGTTAAAAAATGGTATGAATCTGAAACTTAGATAGCCGTAAACAGAACAAATCAGGGTCAATTTTAGAAACATCCCACACCATATGTACATGGATAAAAAGACTTAGTCAATTTGCCTGCCTGCTTGTAACCTCGTTTACATCAAGCCTAAAACTGAAAGAATGACAAATGAGCTCTAATTAACAGATATACCCAAAAAGTTTCTTGTCGGACACGTTACACTATAGAGATAGACTTGGGGAGTTGTTTCAGATTTTTTTTCTAACATCATATGATTAAATCATTTTTAATCATGAAAACATTTTTTTTACATGATTGTGGTTTTTGACAAAAATAACAAGGTAAATGTTTTATGATATACATGAAAAAGATGTTATACCAAAACAGCATATTGAATGTTATATTTTTAGTGTTTTGAATGTTAATTTGCTAACAAAGAGATGATAGTCATGTATTATTATAATTGGAACTTCAATTTCATTTTCATGTCAATTTTAAGATTGGATTTGTTTATTGTGATCACTTTTGGGTTTGCTTTTGTGTCCTCGTGTTAGTTGTTTTGTGTGACAATATCGATTCTAAATTTTTGTTTACTTTAATATTGTTGAACAAATATTCTTAATATGCAAGGCATGATCAAGTAGTGGATTTTCTCACTAGGGGAATAAGCTCTCTTTGAAACACTTAAGTTTTAAAAGAATCCTCTTAGAAAATTATTGGCCATAGAAAAACCAACCAAATGTATCACATTATTGTGGAATTCATGATATCTCATTGGAAAAACAAAAATACCAATGTATTAATAACTTAGGAAAAGTACTTGAGGCTTTTAGAATGTAGAACTTAACCATTTATTTAATTTAATATAATTATTAAGGTAAATAATGGTTTCACTTAATTCATCTGTGTCTCCAACCCAAAGAGAAGCATTAGTTTCGTAGTAATAGAAATACATGACGGAGACTAAGTTTGATTTGTATCACTTTATCGTCATACCCAACAGACAAAGGTGCTTAGATTGTATTTTAAAATTTTGACTCATTTTTTTGGGAAAGAAATGAATAATTATTAATGTTTAAACACCATTGGATGAGATCAGATCAAATATGTATTTTTTTTCTTGTTCTTACTATTAACTGATTTAAACATTATAAAGTGTTCTTTTATTATATAACCACCACTAACAATAACTCTTAAAGAATGTATATTCCTTGAATGTATAGAATAATGTTCAAATTTTTGCATTAATTTCTGCATTTATGAATATCCATAACCCATCACTACAACAAAAAAATATTCTGACGACGCTTAATAAAACTTCAGCCAACCCTTAAAAGCGTCGCCAGAAATATCACCAAACTTCTTGCGCTACTAGAAGCAGGGTGATGCAAGTTTTAACAACGCTTATTTAAGCATTGATAACATTAATTTAAGTCTCCAAAAGTCTATTTAGTTTTTAATAATTTTATTTTATATTTTAATTTTTGTAACAATTTTTTTTAATTGAATAATCATTAAAAATAACATTTCTTACTGATTATTAACATTTAAATAATAACAAAAAAAATATGAATCATTATAATAATATTATCTCATAAAATCATATTATATTTAAATAAAAAAATATTAACTAACATATTACAATTTTTTTAATAATGTTCTGATAGTTATAGAAGCAATTAAAAAAAAAATACTAAACTGAGTTAAATAAAAAGATATAAACAATAATTACCCCATAAACCACTGAAATCAAGATAAAGATAATTTTGTAAATCCAACTTTTAGGGCACCAACTCCAGTAGGTCCTCCTCTAAACATAATCACAACTGATATTTGACCACCATGTATTGCAACTGTGGTGTATTGCATGCAATGAGATCCAAAGAAGAAAAAGTTCATTTCCCTTCACAGCATAAACAAATGGTTGCAGCAGACCACAAAGTAAATTCCCTTTAAATAAATGAGAAAAAAAATGTCAAACACGTAACTCCTTTTCGTAAATACTCTCAACAAAAAGTGTTGGAAAATTCCTCACGCCCATGCAGTCCAAGACAGACTTTAATACTAAATGGTACAAAAAGACAATTCCATATCCAGCAATTGAGTCAAGTAAATCTCCAAAACTTACTCAATCTTCACACACTATAAAGCAATAAATCTCAACTCAACCTATGATATAGCCTTTTGGCAACATAAGTTGGTAAGGATAGAGATTTACTCAACTAAGGGTTATAGTTATGCTAATTTGCATGGCGAAATTAAATGTCATGAACTCTATAATAGGCCACATGTTGTAGTAAGCAGATCCAACACCAATCCCAGTAAAGCGAGACTTTCATTTTCCAATGGAAGTTGTATGTTGTTAGATTTTTCTATTGAGATTGGAAGTAGAAGAAATAAAACTCAGTATTTCCACTTATAAGTATCAACATCTGTAATTGATATCAACAACACTCTCTGGACCATATTTTTCCAAAAGATCTTTTGTAATCTAATAAAATTAAGTTAGAAAGCTATTTTAGAAAAACATATACATAACATGTGGAACTGGTGAATGGAGAATTCAATCTGCACCAAAAACTGCTCTTCAAGTGGCTCAAGATTTAAAAATATATAACTAAATAACAAGACAAAAGGAAAAACAGGTGGATTGAAACTTTTGAATGATTTTAGTTTCAAAGGTTAACCTCTGAATTATTTCCCCAAGGACAGAAGGAAATTATGTGGATTGAAATTTTGATTGCGAACCATTAACGTTTGAATGATCACCCAAAGTCAAACATTTTGTTCTTGATTAGGTTGGATTGAAACTTGTGTATGAATACATAGATGAAATATAATATGCATATTTTGTTTTTGAAAATGAGAACATCTCAATCAATTATAGTAGATGAAAAAAAATAAAAAAAAAAGTAAAAGAAAGTAATTTTGACTTAGCCTAGTGTGAATTAATTCTATTCTCAAATTTTTTAAACAGATGTTTGATTCTTAGAATAAAAGTTTTAGACAACAAATGTAATCAAAAGCTGGAATAGAAGGAAATCAGATTAATCTAGTGTGAATGAATGTTGAGCATGCTTACATTGGAACCAATAGCAATGATCAAAGATTGATATTTAAAGATTGTTATTTAAAGGTTTACAATTACACAATAGCACTTATGAGAGCCTTAGAAGCAAGATTTGCCTTAACTATATTTTTGTTTAGAATCAATTCAATTCCTGCAACAACAAAAAATTAGCATGGTTAAATTATTTGTTTATTAGATTCTTACCTCAGAGATGTGGTCTTAATTTTCAAGAATTAGCATGAATCGATCTTACCTTTCTCCATATACCACTCTGCTAGCAATCTTTTACCTCCACTTCCAACACAAACGTGAAATCCTGGTAGTCTTGGAGATGTTGTGCATCAATTTAACAATGAATACATAAACTTTCTTTCAATGAAATAAACAAGAAAATAATTGTAAAAATTACAAAATTAACAGATATGTTCACAAGAAGCCAGTTACATACTTATATGAATAGAAATATTTTCAATCATTGATTATCCCACTACAAATCTGGGCTCATTTTAAACATCCTAAATGATTTGAAACAGTATCAAATGAACAAGAAATATAAATGCTTTATATTATCGGATATAATGTTTTAGAAGATTTGCAAACTTAAAATCAGGAAGAAGCACTAGTAAAAAACACTGCAAAAACCATCGGTAGATATTATATCAATGCCGACCAAGTCGATAGTGGTAGGTATTTAGGATATAATAGCGACCATTCACAAAGCCTTCGGTATCTAGGGCTTAATAGCGACCACTTTAAAAAGCTCTCGGTATTGTAATCACTGTACCGATGGTTTTGGGCCCTCGTTATACTTCATTAGTTTTAAATAAAACTATTATTATTATTATTATTATTATTAAAAAAATATACATAAGTTAGGTTTAAAAATAAATCTAAATGAGATTAATAAATAAAATAAAAGGTATAATTAGAGCTTTTTTGATCTGGTATGATTTTGTTTTTAATAAAATAGTAACTATTTTAATTATTAACGTTAATTTTAGAAAATAAATTGAATCCAGATCATTTTTGTCAATTACTAATTCAAACTCAGATCTTCTGCCTATTAATTTGTGGCAGCATTAATTATCATTTTTTAATATTATATTAAGATAAGTTTCAATTTTTCATTAACATTTATTTAACATAATTTGGAATCATACAATAATATCTTTCATTTAAAAGTCTATTTAAATGTCGCTACAAATTTTTGCAGAATTATGTAATGATACAAATGTCAAATTTTCTCATTTCCAAAATTAAGAAATCATCTTTCGAATATATGTTTGTTTGTTCGAAATATTGTTATTTAAATAATTCATGGTATATTGTTATTTAAATAATTCATGAAATTATTTAAATAATATTGTTTAGTACAAACTTTAAAAAATAATAATAATATTTTTAATACAAATAAAAAAAATATATTCACTAGACCAATAATATTCAATTGAATCCACTTTAATCCAAAATCAACACAGACATGGTCATAATTCCGACTCCTCGCTCACTTGATCACTCTTTTGAACCGGCGTCCTTAATTTACGGTGTTCCAACCTAGTTATACGAAGGAGATGTTGGACCTTATGGGTCCAGCCCAATTAGGCAATATAAAAATCAAATAAACCCTTATTTTGTTTCTCTCTCTACCACAATTTTCAGTGAGAGTTCTGTGAAGAGATCAAGAGAAACAGAGTGAAGAAAATACAGAGGAAGAAGAAGAGAAGAAGATATAGAGGATGAAGAAGAGAAGGAGAACAGAGTATCACCTTATTTGTCTTGATTACCGTCAGGTTCATTTCTCTCTTACTTGTAAAGGGAATTTCATGTTTTCTCAAACCTATATTTGTTTGGGTTTGAATGAAATTAGTTTCTCTGTATGTATACCTCAACTTTAGGTTTAAAGTTGAGAAGAACAATTGTATCGATTTCTTACTGATTAGTGAAATCTGTTGGTTTTGCCCCGTAGTTTTTTACCCTCCGTGTTGAGAGGGGTTTTCACGTAAATCTAGTGTTCTTTATTACTTTGCTGATCTGCTAGTATGATTTGGTTGACTTGTGAAATTAATCAGATCAATTGATTTCAATAGGAAAGTATTATTCAACTTGAAATTCCTAACAAGTGGTATCAGAGCTGTTAGGTTTACTTTCTATTGAAGAGTGCTTTTCTCAGGTTCAGATGGAAGGCAGTAGCACTATGATCAGGCTGACAAACAATAACTGGCAGATTTGGAAATCCAAAATGGAGGACATCCTTTATTGTAAGGATCTGTATGAGCCAGTTGAAGGAGATAGTGCAAAGCCAAAAGAGATGGCTGAAGCTGATTGGATAAAACTGAACCGGAAAGCAGTCGGCACAATCAGACAATGGCTTGATGATAGTGTTTATCACCATGTAGCAAGTGAGAAAAGTGCTCATGAGCTATGGAAGAAGCTAGAGTCATTGTATGAGCAGAAAACGGCAGGTAACAAAGCGTTTCTGATCCGAAAGTTGGTAAATCTGAAATTCAGAGAAGGCACAGGTGTTGCTGAGCATTTAAACGAGTTCCAGAGCTTGATTAATCAATTATCAGTGATGGAGATGACTTTAGAAGATGAGCTACAAGCCTTATTGCTATTGGGATCATTGCCTGACAGTTGGGAGACATTGGTTGTGACAGTTAGTAATGCAGCTCTGAATGGTGTGCTTACTATGAGTATAGTTACTAGCAGCTTGTTCAATGAGGAGACAAGAAGGAAGTCAACTAATACAAATAGTGCACAGGCCCTAGTCACAGAGAACAGGGGAAGAGCTGAACACCGACAACAATCAAGAGGCCATAGCAAGTCAAGAGGCAGATCAAAATCTAAGGGAAGAGAATGTTATCACTGTGGTAAAGAAGGTCACATGAAGAAAAATTGTAGAGCATGTAAAAGACTAAAGAATGAAAGCAAAAATCAGAAGAAAGATGATGAAAACAGAAATACCACAGCCACAGTAACTGCAGAGGATGTAGTTATTCTTTCTTGTGAAAATGAACAATATCTACATGTAGAAGATCACCAAGGAGTTGAGTGGATAGTTGATACAGGTGCTTGCTATCATGCTACACCGAATAAAGAGTTCTTCACCACGTACAAGGCTGGAGATCTTGGTACAGTGAAGATGGGTAATACTAGTCACTCAAACATTGTGGGTATTGGTGACATTTATTTGCAGATAGAACAGGGGCATCGGTTAACACTGAAAGATGTGCGGCATATTCCTGATTTGCGTCTAAATTTGATATTAGGTGATGCATTGGACAAAGATGGATTCAAGCATTATCTTGGTGGTGGTGAATGGAAACTCAGCAAAGGATCAATGATTGTAGCAAAAGGGAAGTCGTGGCACTCATTGTACATAACACATGTGAAGGTACTCAAAGGTGATCTGAATGCAGTACAAGCTGAAAACTCTCTAAATCTGTGGCATCAACGCCTTGGTCACATGAGTGAGAAAGGGCTGCAAATTCTGGTGAGGAAGCTGCACATCCCTTCAACCAAAGATGAGGTTCTGGATCTATGCGACTACTGCCCATTTGGTAAGCAACATCGAGTCTTTTTTAGTCTGACATCAGAAAGAAAACATTATGTGTTAGACTTGATTTATTCTGATGTGTGTGGTCCTTTTGAAGTGGAGTCATTAGGTGGAAATCGATATTTTTTAACATTTATTGATGATGCGTCTAGAAAGGTGTGGGTTTATTTTATGAGAACAAAAGACCAGGTATTCAATTACTTTCAAGAGTTCCATGTCATGGTAGAAAGAGAGACATACAGTAAGCTGAAATGTCTTCGCTCTGATAACGGGGGAGAGTATACCTCCAAGGAATTTAAAGCATACTGTACCAAATATGGTATTCGACATGAGAAGACAGTGCCTGGAACTCCGCAGCACAATGGTGTGGCTGAGAGAATGAATCGCACCATTGTAGAAAAGGTGAGATGCATGCTGAAGATGGCAAAGTTGCCAAAACAGTTTTGGGGAGAAACAGTTCGCACAGCCTGCTATCTCATAAACAGGTCGTCATCTGTTCCTTTGAAATTCGAGATACCATAAATAGTATGGTCTAAGAAGAATGTTTCATACTCACATCTAAGGGTGTTTCGATGCAAAGCATATGTGCATATTCCAAAGGAACAAAGATCCAAGTTGGATGATAAAGCAACTCCATGTATTTTCCTTGGATATGGAAATGAAGAATTTGGGTACAGGTTATGGGACTCAGAAAAGAAGAGAATTGTCAGGTGTAGAGATGTTGTGTTCATTGAAGGTCATACAAGGATAAGTCTAGAAATCAACGAGAATTCAGAGAGGGTTGATGAGTTCATAGAACTGATACCAGTTCCTTCATATGTACAGTCATCAGTAACAAATGAAGATGAACATGATGAAGAAGTTGCTGAAGAAACCTCTGACATGAATGGTAGTAATGATGATGATATTGTTAATGATGCTTCTATGCAGGGGGAGCAACATCATCAAGTGGAGCCAGAAGAGCCCCAAGTAACAAGATCAGAAAGAGAGCACAAACCTTCTAAAAGATACCCTTCTTTCTACCATGTCATGGTATAAAGAGAGACATACAGTAAGCTGAAATGTCTTCGCTCTGATAACGGGGGAGAGTATACCTCCAAGGAATTTAAAGCATACTGTACCAAATATGGTATTCGACATGAGAAGACAGTGCCTGGAACTCCGCAGCACAATGGTGTGGCTGAGAGAATGAATCGCACCATTGTAGAAAAGGTGAGATGCATGCTGAAGATGGCAAAGTTGCCAAAACAGTTTTGGGGAGAAACAGTTCGCACAGCCTGCTATCTCATAAACAGGTCGCCATCTGTTCCTTTGAAATTCGAGATACCATAAATAGTATGGTCTAAGAAGAATGTTTCATACTCACATCTAAGGGTGTTTGGATGCAAAGCATATGTGCATATTCCAAAGGAACAAAGATCCAAGTTGGATGATAAAGCAACTCCATGTATTTTCCTTGGATATGGAAATGAAGAATTTGGGTACAGGTTATGGGACTCAGAAAAGAAGAGAATTGTCAGGTGTAGAGATGTTGTGTTCATTGAAGGTCATACAAGGATAAGTCTAGAAATCAACGAGAATTCAGAGAGGGTTGATGAGTTCATAGAACTGATACCAGTTCCTTCATATGTACAGTCAGCAGTAACAAATGAAGATGAACATGATGAAGAAGTTGCTGAAGAAACCTCTGACATGAATGGTAGTAATGATGATGATATTGTTAATGATGCTTCTATGCAGGGGGAGCAACATCATCAAGTGGAGCCAGAAGAGCCCCAAGTAACAAGATCAGAAAGAGAGCACAAACCTTCTAAAAGATACCCTTCTTTAGAGTATATATCCTGTTGAGAGAAGAAGGAGAGCCAGAAAGTTTTCAGGAGGTACAAGCTCATAAAGACAAAGTTAAGTGGCAGGATGCAATGAAAGACGAGATGAAGTCATTGCAAGAAAATGACACATATGAGCTTGTGGAGCTTCCTAAGGGCAGAAAGGCCTTGAGAAATAAATGGGTGTTCAAGCTAAAGAGAGATGAAAATGGAGAACTTATGAAGTACAAAGCTCGACTGGTTGTAAAGGGTTTTGGACAGAAACAGGGCATCGACTTTGAGGAAATTTTCTCACCAGTGGTAAAGATGACTTCCATTCGTGCAGTGTTAGGTCTAGTATCTGGCCTAGATCTTGAACTTGAACAACTTAATGTAAAACTGCATTCCTTCATGGTAACCTTGAAGAAGAGATCTATATGGTGCAACTAGAGGGATTTGAAGTGAAAGAAAAAGAGAACATAGTTTGCAAATTGAAGAAGAGTCTATATGGTTTGAAACAAGCCCCGAGACAGTGGTACAAGAAATTTGACTCCTCTATGATGAGTCATGGGTACCAGAAAACCAAGGCAGATCCATGTGTTTTCTTCAAAAGATTTCCTAATGGAAAATTTATAATCCTTTTACTTTATGTTGATGATATGTTGATTGCAGGACAGGATGCTCTGTTTATAGCTATGTTGAAGAAAGAGATGTCCAAGACATTTGAAATGAAAGACATGGGTCAAGCACGCCAGATATTGGGCATGAAGATTACTCGTGACAGAAAGGCTAAGAGACTTTGGTTGTCACAAGAGAAGTACATTGAAAGGGTGCTTGAAAGATTCAATATGCAAAGAGCAAAGAAAGTAAGTTGTCCACTTCTTAGCCATTTGAAATTGAGCAAGAAGTTGTGTCCATCAACAGAAAAAGAAAAGGATGAAATATCAAGTGTGCCATACTCCTCAGCTGTAGGGAGTTTGATGTATGCAATGGTTTGCACTAGGCCAGATATAGCTTATGCAGTCGGTGTGGTAAGCAGATTTCTTTCTAATCCAGGAAAACAACATTGGGAAGCAGTGAAATGGATTCTTAGATATCTAAGAAGTACTTCCAATTTGTGTTTGAGTTTTGGAAATGGTGAACATGTGCTAGAAGGTTACACTGATTCTGATATGGCTGGAGATCTGGATCACAGAAAATCCACTTCAGGTTATGTGTTTACTTTTGCAGGGGGAGCCGTGTCATGGCAATCCAAATTGTAGAAATGTGTGGCTTTGTCAACCACAGAAGCAAAATACATTGCAGCCACTGAAGCTGGTAAAGAGCTATTGTGGTTGATTAGATTTCTCTTGGAGCTTGGTATGCAACAAGAAAATGCAGTTGTTTTCTGTGATAGCCAAAGTGCTATAGATTTGAGCAAGAATGCTACATATCATTCCAGAACTAAGCATATTGATGTGAGATTTCATTGGTTAAGAGATGCAATAGAAAGCCAGCAGATGAAGCTGAAGAAAATTCACACTGATAAGAATCCATCAGACATGTTTACGAAGATTGTTCCAAAAGACAAGTTTGAGCTTTGTTGTCGGCTTGTCGGCGTGAATACCAAGTGATGACTTGAAGATCGGTGTGCCTCTCTCCGTGGGCTGGAGGGGGAGATTGTTGGGCCTTATGGGTCCAGCCCAATTAGGAAATATAAAAATCAAATAAACCCTAATTTTGTTTCTCTCTCTACCACAATTTTCAGTGATAGTTCTGTGAAGAGATCAAGAGAAACAGAGTGAAGAAAATACAAAGGAAGAAGAAGAGAAGAAGATATAGAGGAAGAAGAAGAGAAGGAGAACAGAGTATCACCTTCTTTGTCTTCATTACCCTCAGGTTCATTTCTCTCTTACTTGTAAAGGGAATTTCATGTTTTCTCAAACCTATATTTGTTTGGGTTTGAATGAAATTAGTTTCTCTGTATGTATACCTCAACTTTAGGTTTAAAGTTGAGAAGAACAATTGTATCGGTTTCTTACTAATTAGTAAAATCTGTTGGTTTTGCCCCGTGGTTTTTTACCCTCCGTGTTGAGAGGGTTTTCCACGTAAATCTGGTGTTCTTTATTACTTTGCTGATCTGCTAGTATGATTTGGTTGACTTGTGAAATTAATCAGATCAATTGATTTCAATAGGAAAGTATTATTCAACTTGAAATTCCTAACAGGAGAGAAGGTTCTGTCGATTTTCAATCTATCTCACTATCGTTTGTCTTTCTGTATTTTATTCATTCATCATTCCGTTCATGTTTAAGATTGAGATTTTCTTTCCTAATCGGCATTGATTAAACCCTAAAATGAGTGAACTCCACGAGCAGGTCGTGATGCTCTCGTAGGAGAGTTAGAACCTGCAGATAGAGAAGGGTTAGAGAACTCCCCTTTCAAGGTTTTAATCTATCACCGTTGCACCAAAGATTATCCAGTAACAAGAGAAGGCGAGAGTATTTACAGAAGAAGGCAATCATGGAAGCCGAGAACAGAGAAAATCGATCACGAGGTTGGAGGATTCCAAAATGACATACTTCGTTTTGAACTTTAAAGCGTTCAGAACATATCATTGGATCTCATCCTGTTGAATTTGCACAGCAATTGGTATATAGATTATATTGTTTCATATATTGATTAGTAATAAATATAAACGTGTTCTTAGGTTAACATCTCTACGTATGTGCACGCTTCTTTCTTAGGTGAATAAGGTGCAGGAGGAGATGAAGAGGATAGTGCTTGTAAACACCTATGGCTCAACTTTTCCTATGAGAATGGAACTTGATACTCAGATTATGTCCAAGTAAGCTTCTCCATGTTTCTATTTGCAACTCCCCCTATCATTTTTCTATATAATGTTGTTAGATCCTCTAGAAAGATAGGAAAATTTATGAATTAAGTATAAGTTAGAGTTCAGTGTATGTGACTTAAATTTAGATTATGTTGATTTTAGTTTCTTCAATTTGTATGATTTACTTGCCTAACTGTACAAATTCCAAGTTAAACATATCAATGAATTACAAAAAGATTGTCTATATTGAAGGACGTTTGGCTGAAGGTCATAAAACTAGACTTGGATATTCTTTTGACTTGGTTTCCTGTAGTAATAAGGTCCTATGAAGTTTGAGAATACTTGATTTTATGTAGTATCACTAACTAGGTGTCTCAAAAACCTATTAATGGTTTTTTTATGATTTAAAAAGTTATCTATTCTCCATTATTAACAAATTGAATCTGACTGAATGATCACTGATTGGACAATTAGGGTCACTATGTGTAGAGCATTAGGATTTCCAATGCTTCAGCTAATCAAACCGGGTTAGATGGCTAGCCTTTGGGTGTGATGATTTCGATAATGAAAATGACTTCATTTTACCCTCTTATACAATTGATGGCCCGAAATCACTCATAACCTTGATCTCTTTATTTATTTCAATTTTGTTCAGCTTTATTACCATTCAAAAAATCATATAACAAAATAACTAGAATACAGAAAAAACAACCTTCCAGATTTAGGGATATCCTTATTCTGAATTGTATTAGATACTTTTGTACTATACTATGTTGATTGAATATTTTGATGTAATATTGATGATCCACATAAGAGTATTATCATAAGAATTAGGAAAATGAAGGGTTTATTGGATAGAATATAGTATTAGCCCATATATAATGCATAACCATTGTAAACAAATAAAGTTTGGAATAATAAAGAATCACATTTTCTAACTCTCTCCTCCTTTTAAATTCTCCAAGTCTCTCTTCTTTTTCTTCAACTTGTTTTTTCTAAACCTTCCCGAATAATAAAGAATCACAGTTTATTGGAATGATAATATATAGATAATGGTAGTTTAGAGATGGTAGAGCGTAGAGTTTAAAAGATACTAGAAACACCCAAGGGTCTTATAATTTGGACATTCATTTGATAGTAACAATGAAAGGAGTAAATGAGAAGTGCCATGAACATCTTTCGATACAATCACCAGTTTCCTACTATAATTTATCAACATTGTAGTTTTTCTGAAATCGTCCTTCAGAAACTAAGAATTCATGTTCTAGATTAACTTCCTCCAACTCTATCATCTAAGTTGGCAAACTCATAAGAATTTCTGCTTGTTGCTTCTCTACAAATATAACAATAAAACCAATTATAATTCATTTAACTCAGGGATCTTATTATTTTTATAGGTAGTAATTATCCAAGATAAACATATGAGTTTCAATTATTGTAAGTTGTTAAATGTGCCTTCCTTATTTGGTGGAAATAGTGCTAACAATTAAAATTTTATTTGACATTTTCTTTTGCTTTTCATATATTGAACAGTCATTTTCCATTTTGACTATTTCTTTCATGTTTTGATTACTTTTTATTCTAATTGTAGAAGCAACTAAAGAATCTTGGTGCTCAACGAGTATGGATTAAAGACATGTTTAAAGAGATGAAGATGAAGGTATATTTATTACACATTTCTCCCTGACCCTGCTTTTTGCTATATATGAATGATTCCATTCTTTGTTCTTTCTTTGTTCGTTCATTACGTTCTAATGAAGCTCATTTGATAAAAGTTGTTTAAAATCACTTAGTTCTTTAGATTTAGTTCAAATTAAGCTAAAATAATCTTACACAAATGAATTAAGTCTATAATTTATTAAGAGCGTCCAAAAGATAAATTACAAAAGTAAACCGATGTTTAGTATTTTTTGAGTACTTGGAATTTAGACAACATTTATTGTTTAGAGACGTAACATATTCGACACTTACAATTCAACATTAAACACTTCATTTTCAGTTTTATCAAACAGATTTTTGGTTTATAGGTTCAAATGTAGACCTTATATCTTTCACTTTCAAGAGTGTCAATATTTTGTAGCTATAAATTATTTTTAGGTTGCTACTAGAAATTCTCTTTACTTCTAATCTGCACACTAGAAAATTACTACTATCATTATAATTTCCCAATTGTTAACATTCTAGTATATGTTGTTGTTAGCTACAAGTTGCGAATTTTAATTGCTTGGCTTCTCTAAGATGTGATGTTAAATCCATCACCATGCATGGATTTTTATTGTTTGTTTTCCAAACTACAACTTTAATATATTGACATGCTTCTAGGGCTTCATTATGATATATTGTCAAAGTTGATGTCCTCAACTGGATCACATGATGATCTTTTAAAAAAAGGAGATAGCACAATATTATCCAATTTGTAATGAAATTGCCCAAAATATCGAGGCATAGGAACAACTTTTGCGGCAAATTCTTATTTTTTCTCTCTCCATATCTAAAAACACTTCTTTTTGGTTAGCTAGCATGCTTAGTTTATTTTTATATATTTTTATGTATGTTTTATAATTTCATTTTCTTTGTGTGTTTCCAATAATGTAGGCCCAAAATGATGAGTTTGTGTTACGACTTGTTTCGTAAGATGTGTTTTGAGTTCAAGAATCAAGTTCTTGATCAATAAGACCGGTGGAAATTCAACAATCAAAGGGCAGCGGAAGGTTTTCAATAGAGAATTTGGGGGGGAAGGGATAGAAGAATCAAGTGTGCGAAGAGAATTATTGTTGGTCTATACCAAACAGTCCATAATAATAATAATAGACGAATAGGGGCGAAGTCACATCTTCATCATTCTATTCATGGGTCATTGGGAAAGAAAGATCAGCCTTATATAGTTGATGTCTTGCCCCATAATATTCGGTTATAACAAATACTAGAAAATAACAGAATTTGGTTTGTAAAGTAGAAAAGAAAAGCAAAACAAAATAATAAAACAAAAAAACAGAAATTTGGCCCATGTGCACCATAGGACCGAAACCGGGTGTCGAGAAAGGTTGCTGGAATTTATTATAGGACCGAGGGCTTGATGTTAGACCCTAACATTATCTCCCCCTTCGAAATTTGTCGCCCTCGACGAAATAAGACCGTGGTCTGTCGAGTCTATCGAGCCTCTAATACGCATGCTGAATATTTCAAAGAATTCGGTCGGACTTCAGCAAGTCCAGCAAATGTCGGAGTCTTAGGACCGCATTTCTTAGAAGTCTTCGGTCTTCTCGCTCCTCATCGGTCCTTCCTTCGGCCCAACACGTCCGGTGTAGTAAAAGGGTCATTCTTCTTCCGAGCATACTCTAGAATATCTTCAAACAACCAAGCCCAGTCCTTTATCCAGACCAGCAACACATGCGCAACAACATAGCCATGTCTTCCGACTACCTTCCTGGCTGGTGTTCGGTTGTTGGGTTGCTGGGTTAGCCCTTTAATTATTTTTTGGAAATTTTCAGGAGCGTCTTCCAAAATAAGTGAAACACTTTGGCATTCGTTCTTGCTGATTATTTGTACCGTGGCAGCAACATTATGATTTTCAAAGGCCTTTTCTAGCTGTCTGCCTTGTATTATGTTGACCCGCGACCGAGGGGCACCTTGCTGGACCGAGAAATTGTGCAAGATAATGACACGTTCGTCCCTTGTCTCAAGCACCAAAGGTGGGTCATAAAAATATGATTCTTGGACGGGTTCTTGAACTTCTTGCTGATTAGCCGGGGCCATGAACAATCTGGATTTGCACCTATGATTGGGCTCCCATTTTGTGTTCGGCCAGACCGTGTTAACAATGCATGTTTGGTCAGAAACGGCGGTTTGGCATTGTACAAGGGCCTGCGACCGAATCGCAGCAAGAGATCTTTCTTGAATTTATGCCACGTCAATGCTTCCATATGGTTGCGATTCTGCAAATATGATTCATGCCACGTTCTTGCCTCTTTTGAGAAGTGAGTGCGGACAATGTCTAGCTTTGTGGCATCATTCGTCTTACTTTCCCTAAAGATTTGCTCGGCAAATAAGAGTCATCCCTCCAAATCAGTCCCATCAAATTCAGGAATATTAACATTTGTGAGCCGGGTTGAGGGAAGGTAGCAAGAAGCAATATTATAGGGTCGGGTGTCGGGATCTTGGCTATTATTAAACGCACCTTTTTCAATGGCTGTCAAGTTTTTTCCAGCAGCATACCTTCTGTTCATATCTGGCAGAAAAGCATTGTGCAAGGCAGCCTGTTCGGTCATATGTTGTTATAGGGAAGCATTCATGGAGGCATATTGTTGGGTCAGCCCTTCGAGTAGGGTCTTAAGATCATCCATCTTTGCTGTTATCTGGTTTCTTTCATTTGAGAATCGTCTTGCTCTGATACCAAGAATGTTACGACTTGTTTCGTAAGATGTGTTTTGGGTTCAAGAATCAAGTTCTTGATCTATAAGACCGGTGGAAATTCTACAATCAAAGGGCAACGGAAGGTTTTCGATAGAGAATTTGGGGGGGAAGGGATAGAAGAATCAAGGGTGCGAAGAGAATTACTGTTGGTCTATAACAAACAGTCCATAATAATAATAATAGACTAATAGGGGCGAAGTCACATCTTCATCATTCTATTTATGGGTCATTGGGGAAGAAAGATCAGCCTTATATAGGTGATGTCTTGCCCCATAATATTTGGTTACAACAAATAATAGAAAATAACAGAATTCGGTTTGTAAAGTAGAAAAAGAAAGCAAAACAAAATAATAAAACAACAAAACAGAAATTTGGCCCATGTGCACCATAGGACCGAAACCGGGTGTCGAGAAAGGTTGCTGGAATTTATTATAGGACCGAGGGCTTGATGTTAGACCCTAACAGTTTGCTACTGTATTTAACCTTGAAGATTATAAGGGTAAGTACCTAAAGTTTATCTGCATAGTATTTTATATCTGAAATAAATATCCTAAGAAGTTATGATGCAAACACTTATAATTTATATTTTTGTATCTGGATTTGAATGAAAAACAATAATCAATCAATTTCAGTCATTTTGTTGAGTAAGTTTAGTCTTCGAACGAATCTGGTTCTCAAGGAAAAATTAAAAATAAAAAAATATTTCCAAATATAGGGTCATTGTTTATTTATACATAATAAATGATAAATTTCTACATTTTTGGGAATTTATTGTCAGCATCTAGATAGAAAAGCTATAAGCAAATTGAGGTTGGAGAATATTAAGTGTGGCTGAAGTTCTATGTTACTTTTCAGGCATGATCTGAACATCCCTTTATTTTAGAAAGAAAAACTATTTTCCAAAACATGAATCTAATGAGAAACTATTTCATAGAAAAGTTTATTTTTCATGATATTCAAGAAGATAATGAATAGTTTTCATTGTTTAATAGATTAATAGCCTAATAGGTATATTCTTTTCTAATTTTTGTTATTTTAACTTATATAAGTTTTAGTGGTATTTTCACTATTATGTTGGTTGGTTACAATTATTTTTTCTTATTATTGATAAATACTTCAAATTTAGAAAGATAAAGATTTTTTGAAAGTATTGAAGACTTTTGTTTTTCTAAGTTATGGATTGTATTTTTTTATAACAGTCGATATAAGGCCATAATTATAATAGGAATATCAATTGACTCGAAATGGAAGAGACATTGTTGCTTTACTATGAGTTTATAGTGTATTTCTCTTTTTACTTTGGTTTTCTCACATCTATTTTATCTCTATTAACGTATCTTTATTATAGTTGATCTTTGAGGTTCAGAATCGAGTAAGTAAAATGATCATGAATGTTATACCGATATTAGGATTTGAGAGGACTTATGTATCAACATGTGTAAGAAATATATTATATAGTTGATCTTTGTGCTTTAGAATCGTGAAACTAGATTGATTCAATAGTTGTTTATGATTTGTGCATAATTCTCTTTTGTTTGGTTTCTTTTGTTTGGTTCAGGTGGACAAAGTAGATGCTGTTGGTGTGCTTGAAGGAGGATTCATTTGAAGAGTGAAATGGAGCAAATGAATGTTATCCTAAAACTTTCTCACTTGCCTCACTTAAAATTGGTCATTTTGTTAAAATTATAAAGCAATTTTGATTTTATTTGTGTAGTAATGAAATATTTGTGACCTTGTTACTTTTTAATGGTAAGTTAATAAATTGTTTTTTAAAACTTGAAATTAAATATTTAATAATATTCTATATTTTAAGAATATTATTTAATTTGTTTTAATATTTATAAATGATACTACAAACAAGGTAATCAATAAGGTAATCAATGGTAAGGGCAAGAGTGGTCGCCAAAGAACAATTTTTAGCGACAGTAAGAGTTGTCGTCATAGGGTCCTCTATGGCGACGGTAAATGTTGTTGTTATAGAGCATTCAATAGTGACGGTAAAAGTTGTCGCCATAGAGTTCATAAAGGCGACAGTAAAAGTGGTCGTTATTGAGTTCTCTGTGCCGACGGTCATGACTGTCGCTATAGCGTGTTCTGTAGCGACGGTGAATGTAGTCGTTATAGAGTGTTTTATGGTGACGGTAAGAGAAGTCATTACAGAGTGCTCTATGGCGACGATATTGAAATGGTCGTTATATGTGTTTTTGAACAATAACGACAAGCCCAATGCCGACGACTGACGACGGCTTTTTTACTATCCCTAATTATTTATAGTGACGGTTTATACTACAATACCGATGACCCCTACCGTCGTTATTGATCTTTTTTTTACTAGTGAAGGTAACCCTTACTAAGAGTTGGATGCACATAAGGAGCAGCCTGAAAGCCAGAAAGTACCAATAGTGATGACCAAAATAAACAAAATCAAAATAGCATTACTCCAATGAAAAATTAACAATATACATGAAAAAGATAACAGATGTAGGGAAAGTCATACATACCGATTCTTTAGAAATATTTATAAACTCAACTGGCTTAACACCGTACTTTGCAAACTCAACTGGCTTAACACCGTACTTGTAGAACTCTCTAGTAACGTAATCCTACCATAATGATACAATA
The DNA here is from genome assembly GCF_907164915.1 of Impatiens glandulifera. Lineage (NCBI taxonomy): Eukaryota > Viridiplantae > Streptophyta > Magnoliopsida > Ericales > Balsaminaceae > Impatiens > Impatiens glandulifera. The sequence continues at coordinate 54,094,962 of NC_061862.1, read as the reverse complement.
TTGCATCAATTCATTTTGGTGGGGTTACCAAAAATTAGGGTGAAAGAAAAGAAGTTTTCAATCATGAAGCCAAAATAGTACATATAAATATGTTAGATCAATACTTCACAAGGTTGTATACAAAATTCAGAAGAAATTAAGATATTATTTCACAAAGCTATGATAGCACCTGAGCATAATTTGTAGTAGTATTTTTGTCATAACTTGTAATTATATAATAAAACCTGAATAATGGAGAACCAAACAAACAAATCCCCAAAATTCTACATAACCTCTAGTAAAGAATCAATCAATCCTCCATTGAACAAGATTTTCAAAATTTCATATGCAATTAGCCTCTATCTTGACATAAAGGATAAAAATCATACATTTGAGAAATCAAAACTGAGAACCTTGAGATGACCATGTTAAGATTGCAGAGTTGGGGGATATTGTCTTCTCGATATTGGCATTAACATTTGCAGTTGCAGGAACCTTGTTGGGTTTTGTCTTGAATTCATTCATCTGGATATTGTGTTGATTGGTCAATCAAATGAATAAATTTCTTATCCAATTTGTTGAGGATAAATTTAATAAATACATACCCAAGTAGTAGGATTGTCAAAGGCTCCATCTCATCCAATATGTGCAATATGTTTGACATCAGTTGAAAGCCTAGTTTCAATCTCTCGTTCCTCCTTCACAACTACAACACATATAATGTAATATGATAGTACATGAACATAACATAATTAAGGTATACAATGGATTTGGTATCTTTGTCCTACATCAAAATTCGATTAGAGTACGATAATTTGGAATTGTGCAACTTACACTAGCGTTGCCACCTAGGATGACGTATTTAAAGCTTTTCTCCGCCATTGTTTGACTGCTCGTTGGGTGGCTTAACGATTCAGATCAGAAAACATACTGAAAACAAAGCTCAAAATAGCTAATAAATTTTAATGTAATTAAAAGACAATACACTTACATTCCCAACATAGTCAAAGATTAATTAAAGGATCATCAAATCAGCTAGCAATAGCCATTACAACATAAATAGGAAATGAGAAGTAATTCAGTCCAACTAACCTCCATGTTATGAAGATAATAGTAGATATCATTTACACAATCATCTCATATCTAAGAATCATCAAACTTCCCTTCAATTTCATTTACATCCTTCATTTTTTACTCGGAAAACACTAACTTCATGAATCTTGAATCTACCCGTTGTTCTGCAATTTAGGTTTCGAAGCTCTGTATCCATATCCTTAGTTATACCTTGCATTCAGGGACGGTCCCGAGAGTTGGGAGGCCTAATGCAAAATTAAATTTTGGGGTCCAAAAAAATTAAAATAAATATAATAGTGGTATATTTTATCAAAAACATATTAAATATACATATTAAATATACAAATTAAATATATAATTAACTAGATCATTCATTAAAAAAAAGAAAAAAAAATATGTTTGGTCGTATAAGTATTGACATGGTTTTGGTGATTTTGAAACCTCCTTTCATAATATTTGTGATATATTGTGTATGATGTTTCTATAATGAAAAAAAATGATAGATATTTTAAAATGAGAAGAGATTATAAGATAAATATAAGATTATGAACAAATAAAAAAAAATTACAAGTATTAAAATTTAACCTTAAATGATTTTCATAATTAGGTTAGGGTTGAATTTATGATAAAATAAAATAAATATTAGAGATGGAAAATCGACTACATTATAATTAAGTTTAGTGATATAAAAGATAATTATAGTTAGTGATATAAAAGGGTTATGGAGAGATAAATTATTTTAATATATTATTATATTAGATATAATATGGAAAGAGAAAAAGTTAATATATTAATATATTATATATAATATATAGAGAAATAAGTAATATATATTATTATATAATATTGAGTGGGAAAAGAGGAAGAAGTTAACGTATTCTAAGGAAATAAATATAATTTTATATATATTGGAAAAAGTTGGCATATTATAAGAAAATAAATATAATATTGTATATAATGAGAAAAAGTTAGCGTATTATAAAAAAAAATATAATATTATTCGGTAAAATTTATATTTTACAATATATAATATTTAATTAATAATATTATATATTAAGAATCTAAAATTTGGAGCTTGTCCAATGCAATTGTCTTGGTTGCATTACTCTGCCCTAACACCTTAAAAAAGAAGCTTTAGCAGCTTGTGAACACTTCATGGTATCAAATTCTCATACTTCCTATATTTTTTTTTATAAAATAAACTCATTTAAATTAATCACTTAATTTCAATATATTATTTAATATATATGATTTTGGTTTCTTCTTATATATAATGAGCATAAATTCGTTGGAATATTATTTATAAAATTAATTTTAATATTATTTTTTAAGGGAAATTCTTAATTTATATAAAAAAATATTTTGTTATTTTTTTTACGTATAAATAATTTAAATAAAATTATTTTTAAATTTAAATATATATATTATATTTTCATGTATAATTAATAATTAAACTAATTTATTGAGTTAAGGTTGGAAAATCCAATTTTTGTCTGACTTTTGTCAACACTTATTAATATAGGTTGCCAATTATGTGTCACTGAAGTCATATTTTTGTTGTAGTGTGTTCTTTGAAGAAAGTGCATGAGGTGGATTTGATGGGCGGTTAGTTTGTTAAATGCCTTCATAGAAAATTTAAAGACGAAGTAGTAGAGGGCAAGAATTAATATTTTCAAAGTACGAGTCATCACACTTACACTTAGACCATTTATAATAAATAAATAAATAAATGACAATAATTTGAAAATTAAATAATTAAGAAATAATAATTTAAAAGTGAAATAATTAAGGAGGAATATTACATTATCTTAGATAATAGTCATTTTCACGAGCACAGCACACGTGAATCTTGAACCCAATCTTGCGACACAGAAGATGCGGACGAGCTTTGCGTAAAAATGAAATGAGGAGGATATTGAATTAGATATTTAAAGAAAAGTGAGCATAGGAAGACAAAGGTCGTTAAATCCTAGATTTGCTCAAAAACATTTAAGCAACATCAATTACACCAAGATAAATAAAATAGGCACGATCCTGTACATGTCCCACCTGCTAAGAAGACTTATTAGCTCAAACCACATTTTAGCTCTTATGAAAATCATCACTATATATGAGGAATTGGTGGCATTTGTTTATTTTGTCCATTATTTTGAATTGTATTTGCATACTTTATGTTTCGCCTAATTGATTAATTCACCATAAATTATATCATAATGGGTTGAACTTCTTTGTTGGGACGATTCACCATAATTTTTGTTATTTGTTTTTGTTAATAATGAAATAATGAATTGTTTAGATATTTTTTTTAAAAAAAGTTATATTCACAAAACTATTATAGATAATTGATTTAAAAAAAAAAAATTATGATTTGTTAATGATACAAAATCTTGATATAATTACAAAGAATATTTAACAATAGAAAATTATATTTTTTAGTGTATAATCTTGTTAAAAAAAAAAATAAGATTAACACAAGAAAAAAATTAAATATTTTATTATGGTAATATAAAAAAAAAAAAAAGTATAATAACAATATTTTGAAATCTTTAGAACCAAAACTTGCAAAAGAAATCACATGTATGGGTTCTCATGAGTCATGTCATGTTAGAATAATGATATTATATTAAATGATATATATATTCAATAACAGTTTATATATAATATATAGACGTTACAAGGAATTAATAGAGTAATATAGTCACTATATTGTAATATTTTGATAAAATCTTATAAATATATTATTCTATATAACATTAAACTCTAATACGGTCGTTTCCTTAACTCGATTCTCGTGACTAGAGGTACTTTTGCCATTGGTTGTAGACTCTGAGTGTTTTATTAAGTGATCTTGATTTACTAATGGACTTGAGAATTGGATTCTAATAATCTTGTTGGTGACACTAAAGCCTAAAAGATTTAGGTTTAAGTTAATAGTGATCGACAAAAGGAATTGGTGCTGGTTTTAAATGAAAATAACAAAGAAACAAAATCGACAAAAAAAAATTAAGTTGTTCTATTTTTAGAGTTGATTTTATATAATTGAAAACTAAATATATATTACAGTTATAAATGCAAAATATTAGATGAAGATGCAAACCATATTACAAGTAAAAGTTGTAATTATTAACATTATTGAAACTTTTTAATACTTTTAATAATTGAATTCTTTGTGAGAAATGAGACCATCTAAACATTAATGATGTTACAAGACTCAAGAGGTTATATAGTCTTCTAGAATAGTTTTTATTTCACTTATATTCTTATGAAAATATTATTTATCGCGTGGAAGACTCTCCTACTTTTCTTGACATGTTTTAATTTTTAATTTATTTTTGTAAAACTCTCCTACTTTTTTTTATTCTCTATATTTTATATAAAATTATGTAAATTGTACTTTTGAAAACAAAAGAAATTGTATCCCTTTATAATTCATATAAAATTATGTAAATAGTATTTTGTTTTAAACATAAGAAATGTCCTTCAAAGTATTAAGAAAATGTGTAGTTATTGCCTAAACACCATTGATCAAATCAGATATGTATTTCATTTTTCTTCTTCATACAATTAATATATTTAAAACATAAGAAATCTGTAAAGGTATTAAGTCCAGTCTGGATTGAGGTTTTTCAAAATACTTGGATATATAAATGGTAATGATTGTTGATATTTGAAGGATTTAGAGATTTGTTTGGTAAAAATACTTAAAGTTATTAATATATAATATATAATAATAATAATAATAATAATAATAATAAATAATAATAATAATAATTTAAAATAGAGATTATTTTGATTAATGAATTAAGTGATTTGAAGATACGATGATAATGATATGATGTTTTTTAATTGGATTATTTAAATAATCCAAATGTTAGAATTATCCTAATTAAATTTTAATATAAAGTGTGAGAAATTAAAATTTGAATCCTAATCTGAATATTCTCTTTTCTTGTAATAGAAAAAGTCTTTAATCTCTCTTTCTTTAAACTTTATTTATGAAATGGTTCTTCCAATTTGATGAGTACGTTAATAGGTTGGGACACAGAGGATAAGTGTTCGTACTTCAAATGGGGACTATTATCGTTACATATAACCATCAATAAGCTAGTTATTATAGTTAGGTCATTTCTAATTTAACCCTTCATAAAACTAGAAATTTCACTTAAGTATCCTCACTTTATATTCATGACAAATACACCCATAAGCCATAAACTTAATTTCACATTAGATCACATTATTTTGATTTATATTAAATATGACATTTGCACAATTATTTATTATACTAGTGACCCTATAAATTCCAACAATCTTCCATTGGGTCACGTATGTACAAAAATAAATGTATCAACCATAATGCGCCTGAAGTTTTTTGTCATTTCAATCATTTCTATATAAACAATTTTATCAATTAATCATATCAACATAGGACTAGGATGGGTCAGTACGATATACATTAGTATTTTATCCATACCTTATACCTTACCTAAAATTTCGTTATGCAAAAAATACATACCTTTACATTACCTTGATTTCGGTATACCTTGATTTTGATATACCTTAATTTTGGTATACAAAAAATTCATACATTTACCTTACCTTGATTTCGGTATACCTTAATTTCGGTAAGGTATCAGTATTATACCTTTCATACCTAAAAAACATATTAAGTTAAAAAAAAATCAATCTCATCGATAAGGTAGAGATTGTATATATTGAATAATATTTTAGTATAATTATATTTTGATATTATTTAAAAAAATATATTTAATTATTTCCTTATAAGTATTATATATATATATATATATTAACTTATAAATACTATTTCGGTATTTCAAATTTTAAAAATCTCATACTTTTATCGTACCAATAATTTCGGTATGGTATCATATCTTACATTTTTTTCGGTATACCTTAAATATCTATATTTTTTATATACCTTTAAAATCGGTAATTTTTTTCACCCCTACATAGGACCAAAGAGCTCATCGTTGTATTTGAGCACAGCTAGACCCAACAGTGATCACACAAATCAATACAATTAATTGACAAATCATATCATGAAAGTGAGAAATGAAAATTTCATGCAAGTGATATTTTCATGTCTATTTTCAACCGGTCTTACTTGACTTTAGTGAGATCATATTTTAAACATAATTATACATAGTGTAATAAACTAAATAATATTTAATTTCTGACCCGAATAAGAAACTTTATAAGTATCTATAAAATAACTAAACTGAAAGACAATTAAACTACAAACTCCCACTTAAGTTGAAGATCATTGATCTATACGACATTCATACGAGCAATATTCTCATGAAAAACATCAGGCGATAAATCCATTGTCAAGGGGTTCATAACCACAAAGTTTGTACATAAATATTTTATACAAATCTATCAACCCTGTATCATTTTTTTCATAACAAGAAACTTGATGTCAATATCACATAATTTGATGCCTTGTAACATGTCACAAATTCCGCTACAATATTGGATGATGCCTTAAGTGTTTGTTTGACACTTTTTCAAGAAACGACAAAACCAACTAGCGAAAAATATAAACCGAAATAGATTTCATACTATTTTGGCATCCCGTAAGATTGGAGTTAGAATACTCAATGATCTCAAGACTATCCGACTTTCTATATATGAGCATTTAATTCTTAGTTCTTGTCAAATATCTCATAACTATTGGGCTACTTAATATCAAGAAAAATGTGTGACAAATGAAATGCCACCCATATATAAACCATAAATAAGCGTTTACTCCCACTGAACTTGTGATACACAAATAATCAATTAAATTCACCTCAAAACCAAAAGAGAGAATTGTTATTTTGTGAAATTTATGGTTCCACTAAAGAGATACTTCTTTAAGTCTATAGATTAATTTCTTTAATTTGCAAACCATATTAATTTGGTCTCTCGACACAAAATTTTCTCTTTCCACGAAATTGTTTTTCATTGTCTCCATTGAGAAACTCCTTAACATCTATTTTGGTGAAGATTCATATCAAAATATGCAATGAGTGCCATAAAATTGTCCATAAAGAGTATTTCGATTAAATTAAATTGTCGTAAAGACACTTAATTTTGAGGTTGTTGAGTTTGTACTTTATAAATTTGATCAACACTTTCTTGTTACTTTTGATTTTTGAACTGTATCATCAATAGGAATAAAGTCCTTATGAATGTCAAAAAATATTTGAGATATTAATCAAATCTTCCTAAATATGAATTATTGCTCTAAATCATTTTCAAAGACAAAATTATTTTTCCCCTCAAACTCAATATCCTCAAAAAAAATATTGCAGTCTCGTCTAAAAAAATATATCTTTAACTTGATATCATAAAAATTATAGCCCTTAATCACTTAGAATATTTAATAATGTAGTTGCTTACATTTATAAAATTAAGTAATAACTAAATTCAAATAATGATTTATCCCATCTCAAAATACTTAATGCAACATTAATATCAAGTCTTTGAAAGTAATATTAATTGCTAATAGTATTTTGGTATAATGATCAAATATTAATAATAAGATATGTCAAATAATTAATTTATCTTTGGATGGATTAATTATTCACATAAATAAGACTTTGTAATTATTACATATTTATCATAACAAGTATGTATGAAATTATGTCAATTATTTATCAGCATTTAGGTCAAATAATATAATCACATGAATTACACAATACTACCATTCAAAATTGTCTTGAATTAATTTCAACAAACATTGTCACTTTGGTGATTATTTGTATTAATCAATACAATCTAAATAATGAACAAAAATATCATTAATTTGAATTTAAATGCCATATTATTGTATATAACCCAAATCAATAATATATAATTTACCAAAGAAATATTTAATTTATTTTATTATAAAAAAATAAAATTATATGCTAAATCTTAATTCTTGAATTTGAAATTTTGTAATGTCTTAAATTAATCTTCATGAATTATTTAAACAAATTTTAAAAAATTCTTGTAGCCTAATACATGAGAATTTAAATTTCTCTTTTCTAAATCTAAATTTATTAAAAAAAATTGACTCTACTCTTTTTAATTCACAAACAAAGAATATAATTAATTTTTTTCTTCAATTTCTTAATTTATAAATGTGATTATGAATTCTCTCCTAATATATTAATATTCATAAATATATAAGAGGATAACATTATAAATTTTATATTCCGTACTAATTATTTGATATTATCAAAATATATATATATATTTATATTTCAGAAAAACATACTTTTTACAATTATATATTGCATCAAACAGAAAATTCAAATATTTATAAATTTAGGGATCTTATATTTTTAATATTTAGAAAATTCAAATATTCATTAATCTATCGTTATAACATCATAAAATTTAATCTAAATTCAAAATATACAATCTTAATGAAAATATAAGATATATATTCTTCATCAAATTGAATATAAACTAATATATATATATAATCCGAAAACATCATTTGAAATTATCATAAAATCTAAATATCCCTAAATCTAGGGATCTTGTGAGATAATTTAAATATCTCTTCGCATCAATATTTATGATAACATCATACAATCTATAAATATATATATATATATATATATATATATATATATATATATATATATATATATATATATATATATATAATCTGATTTAAAATTTCAAATCTAAAATATATATTCTTAATAATATTATCATATTGATATGATTTGAAATTATCATAAATTCAAACACATATATCTTAAGCGGAATGATATATATATATTCTCACTACATTAATTAGGACGGACTCTAATACCAATTTTATTAGAATTATCCTAATTAAATCCTTATATAATGTGTGAGAAATTAAAATCTAAATAAAGCTTAAACTTACCTTAATTTATTGATCTGAATTTTTTCTTTCTTGTAATAGAAAAAGTCTTTAATCTTTATTTCTTTAGATTTTATTTATGGAATGGTATTTCCAATTTAATTTGATGAGTACGTCAATAAGTTTCTCTCTGTTGATGTTGTTGATGGGGACGCAAAATAGAATTGTCCGTACTTTACATATAACCAACATTAAGTTAGTTATTATAGTTATGTCATTTCTAATTTAGCCCCTTCATAAAATTATAAATTCCACTTATGTATCCTCACTTTATATTCATGACAAATACACTCATAAGTCATAAACTTAATTTCACATCAGATCACATTATTTTGATTTATATTAAATATGACATTTGCACAATTATTTATTATACTAGTGACCCTATAAACCGAAGAAGTATTTATATAACTCTTACTCTTAAAGAATGAATCCTATGCATTTCTCATTTATGAGAAAATGGTGATTTAATTTTTCATTGATACTAGTCATATCCCATTTGTTACACCATCTTCATCTCCATCTCCATCTCCATCTCCATCTCCATCTCCATCTCCATCTCCATCTCCATCTCCATCTCCATCTCCATCTCCATCTCCATCTCCATCTCCATCTCCATCTCCATCTCCACATTGACTTTTCAAAACCTAAAGGAACTATTCAAACCATCAAGGTCATTTCTCTGGTCACTCTGCATAGATTATAAAATATTTTATTTTATCCTTAATCTTGAAACTGAAGAGAAATTAATGACGGTTTTAACAGTTCCTTTAGGGTTTGACAAGTCCTAAAATTTAACAGTGGCCTCAGTAAATCCATGGTGTAACAAATGGGATATAGCTAGTATCCCAAATGCAGAGATCGATGCATAACAAAATCACCATCTCATAAATGAGAAATGCATCAAGGAGGATTCATTCTATAAGAGTAAGAGTTATATTTTGGCTTATTAAGTTTTGGTTATTTAAATAACCCATTGCCTTGTTATCTACAAGCAAATCATTTTTTTATAATCCATTGATTAAGAGTTTGCAACTCAATCTTAACTTGGTAAAACACGTACATTATACCACACAAGTCCCTATGGAAATATTTCATAAATTCTTAGTTAATTAATTAATCTTTATAGATAAAAAGGGATAACTCTCTCCCCAAGAATAAGCTTATCCAGGACTGGCATAGAAATGAATAATGTCCATTTCAAACAGTCCCTATTTCGAGATCCCTTGACGTCAAACTTGGTCGTTACAGCCACTTCCAGCCATCAAGAATGTCGACATTATGAAGCATGATATATGATAATGTTATTACATTTTAAATTATTATTTTAAAATAATTTAGTTTAATAAATTAAAATGTTAGTATGCAGCGTTACGTACTAAGGAAGGAGCATACTATGGAGCTTTCCCGTTCGTCTTCTCCTTCATCATTTTGCTCTGGACTACTTCTACGTGCTTCCTTCATCATGTTCATCTGATTAATAGTCTTATTGAGCGAGTTTTCTTACCTCGTAGTTGGCCTTCTTGAACATCCTATTCCACTTGGCTAACGATCTAGTATATATATCGTGATCTGCATAACAAAATCTCAAAGACAATAAACTTGTTATGTTATGCGTTTTTTTTCAAAGGAATTTTAGAACGTACTCTTGGACGTCTATCTCATTTACGTGTATACATGTATTTAATATATATAGTAGACACATAATAGGTTTTCCGACGTGGTTATGTTGCTCAGGCACGACGAGTCAACGAGTCTAGTGACAATAAGTGGTCAAAGATGTCCCGTCTATGAATTTTAAGGTAAGAGAGAGTTGTCCAACCGACTAGGGAATTTAAAGGCTTTCAATATAGGGAGATGCTCTTAATTGGGATATCCCTCTCACGGCCTCTCATAATCCCCTCACCTATTACTAAGGGAACTCACTAGGTGGAAGAAATATTTAACCTTCAGTTTTATTCTATGTTTAAAATATTTTTTTATATTTTTTTTTTATATTTTGACTTATTATTTTTTCTTATTCCTAAAATACTTAAAACAATAACATTAATAATAATATGTATAGTTATTTTAATTATCCTAATTATCAACTTATTATTTATATTTTGAATTTAAAAGTTCAAAATTAATTATTTTCGGGATTCTATCGACATAAGATCGCATATTTAAGTTAAAAATAAGTGTCTACAATCGTCAATGAATATATTGATTCGAATAACTTTAGAAGCGATAAATGTACTTTTGTTAAACTCGATAACGAAAAAGCATATGATCATGTTAATTCATAGTGTTTTTTATAATATGGTTAGAATGAGTATATGGGAGAAATAGATCAGATTATGAAATTATAATGTTATTTTTTTCAAATTGAATTAACTCGTTAGTGTTGAGATTCATTAAACAATTGGATGATAGCGTGCCTTCTATTAAATCAACAAAGAAGTTATAATTTTATCAGCATTAGCAAAATAGCATCTAAAAAGAACTACGAAGTCACTCGCGAGTTTTGAGATCCATCCACAACGAAATAAATGTGTATTGACTAAAAAAACAGCAAAAAGGGAAAAATCTCATAGACATTGAATGTTAGAGTGAAACAACAACTAAAAAAACTTCAAATCTATGATAATTGAACAAAATAAAAATATCAACAAAAATATAAAAAAAGAAAATTAATTTTTATAAAAAATATAATAAATTATTAGAGATTTAGAGCCCTCCATAAATAACTAAAATAATCGTTGATAGAGGCAACATAAAACTAAATTATGATTTTGTGTGCTCTATAACAAAAATTTGAACTAATATCATGTTATAATAGAAAAATATTGTATTAAATAGTATCTATTGAATTACATAATTTATATATAATATATGCAAATTGCTTTTCACACCCCTCCCATATTCTCAAACCTCACTCTTTAATTAACTTAAAAATTACTTATTTATTCCTTTTTTTATATATGTTTACATTTTTTATCTTATTTATTTTACTTATTTTATTTTATTTAATTATTAAGTTTTTATCATTAAATATAATTAATTAATTTTTAATATTTTTTCTATTTTATTTATTTAATTAAAAATATAAAATATTATTATTTTTATATTATAATTGTTTAAAATATATAAAATATTAAAGTGTGTCTTGATTTAATAAAATATAAATATTTAATATTTTATTATATTAATTATATATATATATATATATATATATATATATTAAAATACTTATGAAAAACATAGTTGAATGATTCAATTTTTTTTATAAATAAAATTATCTATTAAATAATAATTAATAATTAGTCTAATTATTATTATTTTAAATAATAATATTATATTTTATTAAATTAGTACATATTTCAATATTTAATATATTTTAAATAATTATAATATAAAAATAATGATATTTTGTATTTTTAATTAAATAAATAAAGTTAAATAAAAAACATATTAAAAATTAATTAATTAATTATATTTAATAAAAAAACTTAATAATTAAATAAAATAAGTAAAATAAATGAAATAAGAAAGATAAATATATAAAAGTGATAGGGATAAATAAGTAATTTTAGAGTTAATTGAATAATGAGGGTGAGGGTGGGAAAAGTACCTCGCATAATATATAAACATTATATTAAATTTTTAAATAATTAATATAATATAATTACAGTATTAATAAAAAAACGTAAAAATATCGGACGACGAATGACTCATACCACCCGAGTGTTTCCTTATCTCGATTCAAGAGGATTGTACCTAGTTCGGCCATTGGTTGTAGACTCTAAGTGTTTTTATAACATGATCTAATAATCTTGTTAGTGAGATTATAATCTAAAAGATTTAGAGTACAAGTTATTGACAAAAAGAATTGGTGTCAGTTTTAAATGAAAATAACATAGTAATAAAATCGAAAAAAAATAATTGTTCTATTTTAGAGTTGATTTTATATATAATTGAAATTATTATTAATTATAAATATATTAGAGTTATAAATAAAAATTGTTAGATGGAGATGCAAACCATGTTATGAGTTAAAATTATAATTATTAAGATTGGAGAAATATTTTAATACTTTAAATAATTGAATTCTTGGTAAAGAATGTTATGAGTTGATTCTCATGTTTGTTTGAGTTTTCATTTTCGTAGAATACTGTGTTACTTTTTTTCATTCCTTTATAATCTATATAAAATTATGTAAATTTTATTTCTTTTTCTAAAAAAAAAAGTTCATGAATGTAATTCTTAGTTTTGAAAACAAAAGAACATTTTATCTCTTTATAATTTATATAAAATTATGTAAATCGTAATTTATTTTAAAAAAAATAAAAAGAAATGTCATTCCAAAAGGATTAGATTTTTTTTATGATGCAATTCATTTTGTATTAAATAAAAATTTATGTATAATATATAGACTTTGACAATTCGATATTGAAGACGAGATTGTGAAATGAT